>NW_027225707.1:0-116100 GCF_038994185.2 Dermacentor albipictus | reverse complement strand
GATTGGCGACATTAATGATTACCCATAGTCGTAATAACCACTTACAGAGACAGCGCTCGAGATAATCAACCCTGAACAACAGAGTGTGCAAACAACCAATCACAGAAACCTATCAGCCTTTGAAGGGAACACAAGAAGCCTAGTGGTCATTCACATGAAACAATAAGTCCATATGTCATATCATAAGAAGCCCACAAACACTGAAACCAAGGACAACATAGGGGAACTTACAACATAGGGGAAATTTTTTTTTGCGAAGCTTGTGGGATTGTTCCCCATCTGTGGCAAGTTGTTTTTTCATCCACTTTCATTTCCATTAATTTATCGTTTCTTTAAGTCACTTTTTAAGCACAAGTAATTTCCCCTATGTTGTCCTTGGTGTCAGTGTTTGTTGGCTTCTTATGATATGACTAATAAAAATCGTACCCCTTGTTTAACTCCCTTTCTTCTTGCTTAATAATTGTATATGGTAGTGTATATGTTGGCAATTCAGAATCACAGACTGTGCACGGGCATGGTATGTGCCAGCAGGATCTTGCAAGATGGCGTTGCAGAACAAAAGGGGTCTTTCTAACTTTTCTTTAAATGAGCCAGAGTTTTACACAGAGTAAGCATAAAGCGTTGAAACGAAAGGGTGACCTTCGTGGTACCACGCTTAAAGATAAAATTTAAAAAATAAGCAGAAGGTGACTAAAGAAGTACATGGGGTATAGAAATGCCATGCGCCGGCTGCTATACCGACCTCGTATATGCCGAACAGGCCCTTCATGACGACCTCCAGGGGAAAGTACTGCCGCAACTTCTCCTGGTCCACCTTGTAGTGGCGCTCCTCCACCAAATTCTTGTAGAAGGCCACGTCCCAGGCGTGCAGCTCGCCATCGAAGGGGATCCCATGTCGCTTGCACTGGCGAGAAAAGGGGGAGGGTAGAAGGAAAGAGGAGGAGAACTCGGGACGTGTTTAAACTAATTGCTTAAACTGAGTCGTCATATTCACTGAACACATCACTACTGCTACTGTGACAACATTTTTTTTTGCTACATAGTATCATGCAGAAGCTAATGTCATTAGTGTAATGTGCTGGTGCTACTGCCTTCCACTCTACCGCCAAACAACTGTGAAAGAGCAGGCCATGGTAGTACGAGTTTAGAAGGAGGTGGCCGTCAGCCTGGACAGTGGCCATGATGGGCCACACCCTTCCCTTGCCTGCTGCCATGGTTCCACAACATGGCAAACAAATGCCAATGGGAATGCACCCACACTGGTCGCTTACAGCAGCGAGTAAACTCAAACTTTACACGAACAAGTGTACCACCAGTCACGTTCATGACACTATGTGGCAGCCAACAAATGACAGTAGTGACATGACACTTATGACTTTAACATAAATTAAATAAAATTTAAAGAAGACACCATGCGTAGCATGCTAATTTACTATAATATACTTCCTTTAACAAACAAGTTTTGATTTGGTAGATACATCGCAACGTTGTACTACAGTGGCTCGCTCAGTTCTTGCAATCGCTGCGACTGCCCCAATGCAAGCTCAGCGACAAAAACTGTGCGTACCTGCTCTTCGTCATTTTTTTTTAAACATTATCATAATTAGCCTTATCACTACAGAATGTTAGAAAATTCGCCTGTGTGTCAAGACATCATGGTGATATTGATGACACCAGGCCTGGCATTTCGAGACTAACTTTACCATAAAACTAGGACATTTCCTGCTTCCCAACCTTCGAGTCATCCTTTTATGTGTGAGCAGCGCGTAGTGAAGACTGTACACGAACAACGTACTCCTTTAAATGCAAAATGCGACCACATGCTGGTAACAATAAACCTTCGCTTGTGACAAAGACGTAACTCTCGTGCAGTTTGCAAACGACCCACCTCCTCTTCCTTCAGTTCAAGCAGCACCTTCTTCTCCTTTGCCCACAGGGGCTGCAGCTTGTCAGCCAGTTCGCTGAGGAAGCGCCACACGTTGGCAGACGATCGTGCCATCAACAACTCTGTGATGTAGTCGGAGTGCGTCGGGTAGCCCAGAAGCTGTGCTTTCTGCAATGACACATGGAAGAAGTCAAGGATGGTGAGGATAAAACGCTGTCTTGCCTTGCCAGCTAAGTCGAGGGTCAACTGAGGATTTGCACAGACAGCAAAAACAGCGATTTCGCTTGCTCCCTTGGAATTATAACCAAATAATTACTGACCGGCGTCCGCATTTCTTGGGTTATGTAACTTGACAACTGACACAGGAAAGACGGATTAAGGGCCGTTATCAACTGAACTTTCATTTTAGAGATTCGTACATTTGCTGTACCGTGCGCATAATGACATATGGGTATATTGGCATACGCATATATTGACAATATAATGGAATGACAACCAAATCATGACAATCCAAAACGGTCATCTCGGTTGAGTACAATGTGATGGAACTCACTGACACACTGTACCCTACTTACCATGAAATATGCCTTCAATAGCTCAGACTACAACATTCTTGCTTCTGGTTAAATAAAGGTTCACTTTAGAATAGCGCTTGCCCTATCTATTTTTCTCTATGCCAGTTGTCATGATGACACGTTCATCATGACATAAACATCCATGTGATACACCGACTAGCCCAACAAGACTCTCTCCTGCAGCTATATGGTGGGTTATGGCTACGACTAGCTACAGCTATGGCGGGAAACTTCTGAATCCCTACATTTAGCAAGGTCAGCCCAGTAAGAAGCTCCTCCAGGCCATGAATATATCAATGTCACTTGCAAAAAATAACATTACGGTCTGATGACATTTACGAGATGTTATGATGGGGCATTATACATCAAGTAAGCACAGCATTCAGAATCACAGGAAGCTTCATTTGCATATAAAAAAAAATTAACCTTCACTTTATCTTCTAATATTCAACTTTGCACCACAGAATTATTGAAATAGAGCTTTGAAGGAACATTTTAGAAATTTATATTGATTTAGTGTTGCTCCTTAGTGGCTCTTTAATATGCATGTAAATGTAAGTACTCAATCAACATAGATATTGCATTCCACTCCCGTCAGGATGCGTCAGGACACTTAATCCAAACAATCTGCCCAAGCTGTGAAATTTAAAATCAGTAAAAGTTCCACTGACACAACTGTGGGAGGGGGGCGGGGTTGTAGGCACGCATTACTTTAAGGCTTGCCTCGAACAGACGCCTCTTGTGGAATGCACATGCATTTTATTAAGGATGCTTTAGCTCTAGATGCCAGCAGCAGCACCAGAAAACTTGGAACAGCCGAGACTAAAAAACGGCCAGTTGTTTTTTATATCACAGCGACTCGGCGACATTGCTGTTGCTGATTTCGCCTGCTTCTGGAACAAGGCTGTATGAACTTGCTTGAAGCAAGTGCCATCCCTCTTGCACCCTTTCACCAACAGAAAACTTCCAATAGTATGGTTCAGAGACTGATGAGTGAAGCTTTTCACGAACAGCATTTCTGGTAAGTCTTGACACAACATTCACAAAATTGTAAATGACCCTGAATCCGTAAAGCTTATGGAAAATTAGGGAGACTTCAAAGGTACGCATCTCTTGTGGCTTATTATCAACAAACGCAGGTTGCAGGGGGAAAAGATTGAACGCATTGGAAGCAAGGCGTATTGAGCAAAGGCCCCCGAACCAAAAAAACATATCCAGCACCCTCTACAGCAGAAGCAAAAAAAAAAAAAAAAATTCGCTTTAAAGGCTAACTGCAAAGAAATTTACCTGTGGCTAAATGGCCGATAAATAAGTACTACGTGTGATTGAAGCAATCTTGGCAAAAACTGCAGTAACTCTTTAATTGTCTCATTACCAGCCAGTAAATAGCACCTAAGCAGATGACGTTTCGCTAAACATGCATCCAGCACGTTACCCTCAAGATTCTCGGCGCACCGCAGGCACTGCCTGACCTCGGAGGTCATGCCGAGGAACTGTGCTGTTTCTCAATGTTCTGGGTTCTTCATAATTTCCGATGAGCAGTAATGACAACATTTTATTGCTAGCTTTCTTGCTATGCGTCCCAATAGCGTTTGTAACTAATGTTCTAACTTACTGTATTTTTGTTTGTTTGCTGTAACCAGTCCTCTTTGTAATGCCTTTGGCTCTGAGAGCATATTAAGCTAATAAATATTACAAATGTCAATGTTTCTATGGATAATTTGCCCCATCTACACTATTTGAAATTAGGCTTCTTACATGGTCCGAAATTTCATTGCAATGAGCCTTTAAAGTGCGTCAAGGTTAAGTAGAACAGTTACTGGATGTTACGGTAAAACAAAAAAGAACTACAGCTGTAATTACATACCTTGTGTCTCAGAAAAATGGCCTTCTCAAGTAGCAGCACGTTATCAGGTACACACCTGGAAACACAATTAACACAAGTGTACGTGTTGGGCATTATCTTCTTTTTCAACACGATTAATCCCATGAGCACGTGCCAACTCAATGACTGTCCAACTTCACAAGGTAGAGGGTAAAGGTATGGTCACCAAGTTACAAGTTTTCTCCACAGTTATTCATGAGCTAAGATTATGTGACTATCAACTTTCATAATCTGCACAATCAAGGGCACTGGAGTTAAATGCTATCCTCGCGAAACTCCTCGTGGAAGGTACTGCCAAAGAGAATTCTTTAAATATGTCTACTGGAGCCCCGTACTGGCTGAAGGCTTGATGCAACATAATGGGAATCAGCGAACGACCGTAATACCCCAGTCACATGAGCATGACAAAGGTCCTTTGAAGTTAAGGAGCATTGAGCTTTGAAAGGCACATTAGTTCAAGGGATATGTGTTGGTGCTACATGGTCTCCACATGGTCTCCGTTAAAGCTTTTAACAGGAACCGCAACGTATCCTTAGCATTGCCATCGCTTCGAAAGTAATAAAAAAATATGGCCCAAATGTATCTTATAATAAATTTGTCATATTGTTTTCAGCAATATTTATTTTTCCTAATACATAGAGACACCAATACGAAATGCACGCGTAGTAAAGGCATTACTTTACCAAATACAGATGTATTTATTGTAATCATGGCCACCATGTGTACCGCTTCGTACACCGCATGTTGGCGTCAATTATTCGTTGTTGCCCTTGCTTCAGCTACTTTGTTTCATTCCTTATGGCTAGGCAGCGGTAGGTACGCGTAAACGCGGTTAAATAAAGAATTACAAAACTAAAGTGACGAGGGAAGAAGACATGCAGAATAAAGCCGAGGAGACTGGGATGTGGGAATCGCACATGGAACCCGTGTTGTGTCGATGTTGCAGCTGACAACAGGCCGTGCCGGCGCTGCTGTACTGGCGCGTTCATGATGGAGATTGTGGGTGTGCCGAAAGTGTTTAGTACTTTAGTAATAGTATTCAGTACTTATAAGCTTGTTCTCAAGAGGTAAAAATTTCATATTTTTTTCGTTTTTTTTCTTTGCTGCTAGGCTCGAGAGTATTCCCTTGAGGTTTCAAAGGGCGATAGCGCGCTCCTTTGACTCAAGGCTCCCTTCCAGTAGGGCTCCTTTGCTGTGCCTGTGTGACAGTGCGCGTTCTCCCTTGAAGTAAAGGATCTTTGGTTCAAAGGACTTTGAAAGTGCCCATGTGACTGGGGTATAACTGTTCCAGCCAATGGGTACTCTCTATATATAACAGTGCTCCGCTTCCTCACTTTCTGGGCTGAGATAATGTTTGTTTGTTTGTTTGTTTATTGACAAAACAACGCTCAAGAGCGGTTTGTCTTGGTGCCATGGCAAAAGGCAGCACTAAAAGCCACCTGACTAGGCCTTTGACACCAGACATCACGCGCAGTAGACAACATGAGCGCAACATGCTTCAAAACACACTGCAAAATATCATAAATATGCAAATTAAAATGCACGTACAGAGTATCAAACATGATAAAGCAATATAAGGAAGAATAACAGAATTAGTCATCGAGACATTCATCATCAACATGACACATAACTATTAAGGCCAATCGACTACAATTGGATTGAAGAGAACAAAACAAATGTGCGCCAAATTTACAACTGTTGGTTGAAATACATTTTAGTTAGTTTTCTGAAAGCAAGCGAAGAGGGAAAACTCTCCACTGTACCTAAAAATGATGGATAACAATTCAGAAGGTTCTGAATTTGCCATTTTAGATATTGCATACTGTATCTAGTTCTCATTGTAATCTTTATGAAGTTTTTGTTTCTGAAATAATATGGTGTCCTCATATTTGTATATGTATGGAAGAACAGCTCACGATTTGCTTTTAATTTGAGAAAAATCTATTCCAACAAACGCAGTTTATACAACATTTCCATATGAAGTATCCAGTTCTCAGCAAAGTATGGGGATGTATGATCACGACTAGATATATTTTGAATGAATCGTATACTTTTCTTCTGCATTATGTATAGTCGTTCAAAATTATACTTTGATGTAACCCCCCAAACTAGTAGACAATATTGTACACGGGAATGTACTGTACTAAAATAACGTTGTTGTCTTAATCTTATTGGTAACAACGTCCGATATCTATTTAGCATTCAAATTGATTTAGCAATGATACCTTTTATAAAATTCATGTGACTTGTCCATCGAAGATTTTCAGGAAATAGTACTCCTAAAAACTTGTACTCTGAAGTCTGCTCTAATGGACATGATTTAAACGTTATAGAGCTATCAAGGTGAACTGGTTTATTAATAGATTAGAAGATAATGTACTTGGTTTTTCTAACATTCAATAAGAGTTTATTTGCATCTAACCAGCAGGACAAATCTTGAAGCCATAAATTAATAGTACGTGTGAGAGAGGAAAGGTTATCACATGTGAAAAAAACATTTGTATCACCTGCGCAGAGGACAATGTCTGTGGTCAGGGGGATGTTGACAATGTTGTTTAAATACAGCAAGAATATTGTTGGTGCTAACATAGATCCTTGCGGAACTCCATAATTTATGAATTCAGTATCCGACTGCACATTACTAATTACAACGAACTGAGTACGGTTAGTCACGTAACTACGCAGTAACTTGAGTAGAAGCCATCTCATCCACAATACAGTAACTTTGCAAACAGTATGGGATGTTTAATAGAATCGAAGGCTTTGTTAAAATCTAAGAAAATACCTATTGTGTTCAGTTGATTTTCTATATTAATTACAATTTTTTCTCTGACGTTTAATAATGCTGGCTCAGTCGATTTGCCTTGCTAAAATCCATACTGATATTCGGATATTAGTTTGTGCTTATAGAAATGCTGAGAAATTCGAGGATTTATAACTTTCTCTGCAATGTTGGAAAATAGCAGAAGTACTGATATTGGTCTGTAGTTAGAAATACAGTCAAGAGGACCACCTTTACGCAGGATTGAAATGCCAGCAACTTTCGTTTTATCCGGAAATATTCCTGTCAACAAAATAGTATTCATTAAGCGGCAAACTACGCTGGATAGCAAATCTGAGACCACTTTAATTGGGGCTGCTTTAATGCTATCGAAACCACACGAAACATTACTTTTAAGGCTGTTAATTATACCAGCAATTTCAACTTGGGTAACCGGGTAAAGAAATAAACGTTGTGACGAACTGTGTTCTATATATGTTTCAAAATTCTCACAGATGGTCCCTTCCGACACTCCAAAAGTCAAAAAGTGGTGGTTAAACTCATTAGCGAGAGCCTTACCAGTTAATCTCTGCCCATTTATCTTTGTATGCAATGATTTCATTCCGGTTCTTTTTCTTTTCATGTTTTGTCAGTGCTGTGAGCGGAGAACTGCCTATGTTATCACCACAATTGGCCTGCTGCGAGTGGTGGGTGATAAGAAAGTCATAAAATAGGTCAAAAGAAATCGTCCATCATATCGGCCCTGTGTGCAGGGCTGATATCCAATCGAAGGCGCTGCCCATTTCAGCACAATCCAGGACAAGTGTCGAGGTAAAGCAAGTTATCGTGTTGCGTACACATAGACCAAGCCCACACAGAGATGGAAAGATACCGAGGCAGACACTCACGCACCTGGATTCGTAAGCAAAGTTGACTTTCTTGCGAGTCGCTGGGTCAACAGCCATCTTCATGATGGGCAACACATGTGGGTGCTTCAGCGTCACCTTGCGTTTGCCAGACTCAGCCTAGGAGGAAGGAACCACGCAACCACAGCACAACATGCCATTACACATGGTCGAAACTACGCCTTGATTCCACAAAGCCATGCAACTCAAGGTATCTCCCAAAGACATCATGAGCATGGCACCTCTCCATTTGTAGGATAGCAAACTGGACAAACTTGAATTAACCTCCCTGCCTTTCCTACCTCTGTTCTCCTTCTATCCTTTTGTGAATCGGCCTTCTGCATTCCCATGCTAAGATCTCTGGCATGCTATTTATTCCTACACCTTGTACTTCGTTCACATGGCTCCTTTTCAATGGATATACACTTACTACAAGGTTCTCAAACTTTATAAAACTACCTTAAGTATTGCTACTACATACTGCCACCACCTCCAGTACGTCCCAAGGCATTACTGTTACCGAAGCTATCTCTACTTCGAATACTATTGCTCTTACTATCCTTTCCAATACTTCGAAAAGCATAAAAACTACAACTGCCCCCTGCTACTGCTACTACTACTACCGCTGTTATGACTAGCTCCAGGATTTCCTAACCCATCGGTGCTACAAATGAAACTATGACTACTACTACTACTGTTATTATTTTAACGCACCATCTCGAGGCTCTTGATAAAGTCCTCGGGTGTGCCCCGCAGCTCCTCTTCGGTGAACTCAAGCACAGTGTTCTCCTCATTGCAATTCTTGCTGTACTTGACTTCGAGTTCACTTATCTCATTCTTGAGCTGCTTCACCTGCTCCTGCACTTCTGCCGCCAGGTGGAGACCTGCAACATCCAAGCAGTGCCTTGTGACCCCCTTCCAACCTTCTCTACTGTGGTTTTACTGATATCTATGACGATGGACAGCCCAGCTAACCTAAACTAAGCTAAAATGAACTAGTAGGCGATCGGCGATAGCTTGTTCAAGGCGGCTTTATTGCTAACCTGCTCCATTGCGGCTACGTGCACCTTTGTGCGGCTTTTTTATTCCCACGAAAACTTGTCTGAAAGTTGATTGGTCAGTGCAACTCGGTATGAAACTAAACCATGTTCGCAGCCAGTTACCATCAGAGCCAGCCTAGCCAGTGTCATTTTCATCTCAAGATGGCGTCCATGGATGGCAACAAGTTCTTGGCGTATAGCATGACGACAACGATGCAAACACTTTCAATCTGGTTACGAAAGCACATTCAAACAATAGGTTATCTTAAGAGTTCATGTGCTGGCAACAAGACTCATCACGAGTTCTTAGCCTTCCGGAGAATTGCATGAGTTGCAAGACAAACTACAGTTGAACCTTGCAATAACGAGATTGGCGGGGTACACGAAAAAATTCACTTTCGTGAGAACTTCCTTGTTGGGAAAAGAAACAGCACAGATAGGTAATGCATCGCAGAACAAAACTCTACTGTCAAAATTTCGTTAGCCTACTTTGCAAGCTTTGCTCGAGGATGTGGAAACGCATTGCTGACAGTACAAAGTGCGTCGCATGTGTCGACCAGCAGTGGCAGCACTGCCGTAGCGCAGTATTCTCGGTCAAATCCTTTCGGAGATGCGATCACTTTTGTGAGATTTTGTGCAACTCGGTACTGTATGCAGAGCAACAGCACATGCAGCAGCATTTCCGGTAAATTTTGTTGATGCAAGATTGCAGTACTGCGACATTTCGGTGCCGAGAGGTTCGAAATGCATTGAATCCTATGGGCGTTCACTGGGGATACGAAAATGTTTCGCTGTCGTGAGAATTTCATTGTTGCAGGATTTCATTATTGCGGGTTTCGACTATAGCGAAGTGGTAAGTCTAAGTGTGTACTGCGTGTATGACACAGTACGTATTCCTTAATTACACACACGTGCACCTGCCTTCTCCTATCACATTACGAGCACCGATATGACTTATAAGTGTACTGGCAGGCCTTCAGGGATAATTCAGACGTGCCTGTGGTGATTTGAGCCCTTGGAGGCAGTAAAAGGCATGCATTCGTTTTTTTTTTCGGACTGCCCGATTTTTTTAATGTTTTCGTGGCCCCTAGGGAGTTCGAAAAATCGGACATTGACTTATATCCTTCTCCCTCAGTGTAGGGTAGTGAACCAGATGTTTTTGTCGTTAACATCATTCCCATGACAAACATAACTGTGAGTTGGACTTGCGACATACACATCAAGGAAAGGAACCATAAGCGACCCGTCCCAACAGTGCTTGCTCACCCGGTCCACGTGAAGCGATGCCCGATACAACTGAAGTTAAATCGCTGTTGGGACTTTCTGCTAGAAATAGCAAAATACAAACAGCAACACGCCTTAGGCTGGCAACAACCAGCTTAAATTCTTCAATCTAGGTTGCTTGTTGAATCAGAATGACAGCAACAAAAATGTGCAGCTTACACTGTCAGCTGTACGGCTGCAAGTAAGAAAGAGCGCTCATGCGGTCATTTGTGCTTTTGGGAGTAGAAACATAGTTGGTCTGGTTCGCCTTCACACCAATGCTAGCCATCAAGTGACCCAATGTACTGTATTTACTTGTGCAAGGCCTACACTTTTTCTCAGATTTTTTTTACAGGGTGCAGTGTTTACAAGAGGAAATGCTTATGGGTAGTCACCAAAGCTTTGAATTGCACTTAACAGATATGAACATTTTTATTCGGTCATCTTTATATCTTCCACTGCCTGAGGCTGCCTGATTGGCACCTTCCCAGAACTGGTTGTCCTCTATGCCATCTCATAATGGTAGAAATTCTCCTCACCTTGAAGCTTTTAACAATGGTCTCCAACAAAACAGCACACCACATGTTCAACATTCACGTGCACACTTTTTTGCAGCAATGCCCTGTTCATGCACTCGAAAGCACAATGCAGCTAAACAATGTGTTGCAGTACGGCCGTTACTGCTAAACTCCTTCCTTACTGCAAGAAATGTGCTCACTGTCGGTGCAACATTTTACCTTGTTACGTTTCGCCTACGACGCGCGGTAAAGCCGGCGCGAATGCAACGTATGCCGGAGCTTCGTTCAAAGCGGCGGACATTTTGGCCCGTTCGGAGCGGCCGCGACGCATCCCCGCCGAGCGCGTCCCGGCATGTTCAGTGCCACGTGTCTTTGTGTGTGCGTGTGTGTCTGTGTGCCCACGCTTGTCAAAGCGCGGCAGCCGGGGAGAGGAGCTCCCCAAGTGTGAAGCGAGGAGGTCTGACCGGCGCCGGCCCGGCTGATGCGTCACTACACTCGTCTCTACATGTCTCAGTCCGTCCGTGCCTCGCTGTCACGTGGTGTCATCTCGTGACCTTCCTTCTTGCCCGCGACGCCAAGAGTATAAAAGCAGCTGCTCCCGGACGCCAAAAGAGAGGCTCCGATTTCTTCTGTTGAGTAACGTGCTCTCCCGTCTCTCTACTTCGGTCGACCTGACCGCCCGCTCTTTGCGATGCTAGAATAAACAAGTTGTTCTGTTAGCAGTCGACTCATGCTTTGCCAGGACCTTCGGATGCTTCCAGTGGTGCCCCAGGCCGCCAGGCCAACGCTACCCTTGGGGCTTGCGACCCATTTGCAACAACGGGCGCCAGCGGTCCGATTATATAACGGGTGTCAGCACTGAGGTTCCAACAGCTGGTGGCAGCGCTGAGATTCCAACAGCCGGTGCCATCGGTGAGGTTTCAATAGCTGGTTGCCAGCGGTGAGATCGCGACAACGGAGGCCAGCAGCGAAGATATGCGGTTGACTGTATGCTGAGCAGCACAACGACCATTCGGGAGCAGTGCAACGAGCCCTGTGTGATGACTGGTTGCCTGCAGCGGAACGACTGCGCTGAATTCTTGGCTGCGAGGTTTGGTGAGTGCGGGACTTTCTTCTTCCGAGTTTTGCCAGGCTTTTGTTAGTGTCAGAAACAGAGCTGGTAATTGTGGTTGTCGTTGCTGCCGGGTTAGTTTGCGGCAAGACAATAATAGGCAGTAGAGAAAGCAGCATTCAGAGCAGCCATGGATTTGAAGTCGTTGCGCAAACCGAAATTGTTGGAGCTTGCAAGAGAGTTGGGTCTGGATGTCTCAGACAAACTCAGAAAACCAGAACTGCTAAGGGCTATTCTTGAGTTAGGAGCTGAGGATGACGAGCAGTCGGAATGCCTTGAGACCATTGAGGAGAGGGAGACGGCAAAAAGACATGAGCTTGAACGAAAAGAACAAAAAGAGAAAGATGAGCTTGAACGAAAAGAACGAAAAGAGAAAGAAAAAGAAGAGCGCGATCACGCTTTGGAAATGAAGCGTCTCGAGGTAGAGATGGAACGCGCTCGTAATGGAAGTCAGGCACACGGTGCAGGAGAACGAGTATTGTTTAAAATTACTGACCTGATGCGGCTGTTTAAGCTTGGAGAGGACATTGGTTTGTTCCTGGTTAACTTTGAGCGAACGTGCGAGAAGCAGGGGTTCTCTCGGGAAACGTGGCCACAGCGCTTGCTCACTTTGTTACCCGGCGAGGCGGCCGACGTAGTCGCTCGCTTGGATAGAGAGGAGGCAGAGGATTTCGACAAAGTGAAATCGAGTATGCTAAAAAAGTACAGGCTGTCAGCGGAGGCGTTCCGTCGGAAGTTTCGAGAAAATGAGAAAGTCAAAAGTGAGTCCTATACAGAGTTTGCCTACAGGCTAATGTCAAACATGCAGGAGTGGCTCAAAGAAGAGAAAGCGTTTGGTGACCACGAGAAAGTTCTGCAGTGTTTCGGGCTAGAACAGTCTTATAGTCGGTTACCTGAGAACGTGCGCTACTGGGTCTTGGATAGGCCAGACGTTAGTACGGTGGCTAGAGCCGCTGAGCTAGCCGAAGAGTTTGTGACGCGTCGGGCTCGCGGAGCTAAGGACGGTCAAAAAGGTGAATTTGGCTCTAAGTTCGAGAGGCCAAAGTTCACGCCCATGAGAGCAAAGGGGGAGTCACGTAGTGCGGATGCGAGTGAAAGCAGTCCGACCGAACGTAAGGAGACGGCGGCAGCCGAAGCCGAACGCAGAAAGCGGTTCGAGACGAGGCGAGTGCGCGTGTGTTATACGTGCCAGAAGCCGGTTCACTTTTCGGCGCAGTGTACGGAAACAAAAACAAAAGTAGTGTTTTTGTCATTATGCAGCACTGACGAGAACATGAAGCTTCTCGAGCCTTACATGCGAGACCTCCTCGTGAACGGGAAAGAGTGCCGAGTGCTTCGCGATTCCGCAGCTACGATGGATGTAGTTCACCCCTCTTACGTAGAACCCGATATGTTCACGGGCGAGTGCGCATGGATCAAGCAAGCCGTGGAAGCTCACAGCGTGTGTCTGCCCGTAGCAAAGGTGCTTATTGAAGGACCTTTCGGAGCACTTGAGACGGAGGCGGCAGTGTCATCTATGCTGCCCCCCCAGTACCCGTACCTATTTTCGAACAGGTCCGATCAGCTCCTGCGCGAAATTGGGCTTTTGTTTGGTGAGGCTAGCGTTCAGGCCTTAACCAGATCGAAGGTTCGGGAGCTCGCTGCAAAGGCGGTAGTTGCGGGGCCGACGTTGTCGAACGATGAGAAAGGGTCAGAGGCGCAGCAAGCTGATATTCAGAGCACGCCCGAACTGAATCAAATTGAGCCTGTAGCGTTAAAGGCACCAGATACTGGAGAGGAAATTCCCGATGCAGGAAAGTTAGAAGAGCTATCTGCAGATTTGCTCATCACGCCTACATCAGACGGACTTAATAGGTTGCTAAAAGTCAGCCGGTCGGCTTTGATAGCCGAGCAAAAGAAGGATGGCAGCCTAGAAAACATACGCTGCATTGTCAAGGAAGGTATCGCCAAGAAAAATGCTCGCTTTGTGGAAAGAAGTGGGGTCCTGTACCGGAAGTATCTAGACCGCAGGGGAGTGGAGTTCGATCAGCTGATCGTGCCTCAATGCTATCGTCAGGATATGTTGCGCTTGTCGCATGGGGGTTCGTGGTCCGGACACCTAGGAGTTAAGAAAACTAAGGACCGTCTCTTGCAAGAGTACTATTGGCCAGGGTGTTTTCGGGACGCAGACCACTTTGTGAAGACATGTGACACCTGTCAGCGGGTGGGCAAACCAGGGGACAAATCGAGGGCGCCGTTGAAGTTGGTACCTATCATTACGGAGCCTTTTAGCAGCTCGTTATTGATACAGTGGGACCTCTGCCGGTAACAGCCACGGGGTACAGACACATTTTGACTGTGATCTGCCCAGCGACAAAGTTCCCTGAAGCAGTGCCGCTTAAAGAACTCACCTCAGTTGAGATAGTCAATGCACTACTGTCCATATTTGCGCGAGTTGGTTTTCCTGCGGAAATCCAGTCAGATCAGGGCACAGTGTTTACTAGCGCTTTGACGACAGCCTTTCTCGAAAGGTGCGGGGTAAAGCTGTTACACAACTCAGTGTGCCACCCACAGTCGAATTCCGTTGAGAAGCTCCACTCCGTCATGAAGCGCGTGTTGAGAGCATTGTGGTTTGAACAACAAACTGACTGGGAGCTGTTTCTGCCTGGGGTGATGTTTGCATTGAGGAGCGCGCCGCATGCAGCTACGGGGTTTTCGCCAGCCGAGCTAGTGTACGGTCTCTCGCTGCGATCTCCGCTTCGCATGCTTCGAGACGGATCACTGCCCTCTCCAATGGCTGCAGACTATCTCTTTCACAAATGGCCGCCTCCTGCGCTGGAGCCTCGCTTTGCAACAACATTCTTTTGAGGTGCGTTACAAAAAGGGGAGTCTCAACGGTAACGCCGATGGCTTAAGTCGAAGCCTCTAACGTGGGAATCAGCCTCAAAATTGTTTGTTATTGATGTTTTTCTTCCTGAGGCAGGATTTTTAACATATTGCTTTTGTGTAGTGTTTCAAAGTGATGATGTGCTTTCTAGTGCAATTTTCCGATTTGTGGACGCGTTCTGAGTGCTGCTATAGACTACTGTTAGGAACTAGGCAGTAGTATAAAAGGGGAAAGAGCCTGGCATGGCTTAGTGAGGGTTGTGCCGTGCTTGCTGACTGAGCGGCTGAGTTTCGGCGCAGTTCTAACGCTTGCTGGGAAAGAGAACAAAAATGGCAACTCTCCTGAAGTCACTTTGCAGTGTCCTGTGTGAACCTGAACGTGAGAACGAGGCCTTCTCGGTGCGCTGCGCTCAAGAAACGCTGAGGGACGACCGACTTCGGTTATGAGCATCATCGAGCGACATCCCTCCAGACAGCGGATGCAGTCCCCTGACCATCGGGATCTCCCTCCCCCGGCGGGGCGGTCTGTTACGTTTCGCCTACGACGCGCGGTAAAGCCGGCGCGAATGCAACGCACGCCTGAGCTTCGTTCAAAGCGGCGGACATTTTGGCCCGTTCGGAGCGGCCGCGACGCATCCCCGCCGAGCGCATCGCGGCATGTTCAGTGCCACGTGTCTTTGTGTGTGCGTGTGTGTGTGTGCCCACGCTTGTCAAAGCGCGGCAGCCGGGGAGGGGAGCTCCCCAAGTGTGAAGCGAGGAGATCTGACCGGCGCCGGCCCGGCTGATGCGTCACTACACTCGTCTCTACATGTCTCAGTCCGTCCGTGCCTCGCTGTCACGTGGTGTCGTCCCGTGACCTTCCTTCTTGCCCGCGACGCCAAGAGTATAAAAGCAGCTGCTCCCGGACGCCAAAAGAGAGGCTCCGATTTCTTCTGTTGAGTAACGTGCTCTCCCGTCTCTCTACTTCGGTCGACCTGACCGCCCGCTCTTTGCGATGCTAGAATAAACAAGTTGTTCTGTTAGCAGTCGACTCATGCTTTGCCAGGACCTTCGGACGCTTCCAGTGGTGCCCCAGGCCGCCAGGCCAACGCTACCCTTGGGGCTTGCGACCCATTTGCAACAACGGGCGCCAGCGGTCCGATTGCAATAACGGGTGTCAGCACTGAGGTTCCAACAGCTGGTGGCAGCGCTGAGATTCCAACAGCCGGTGCCATCGGTGAGGTTTCAATAACTTGAAGACACGGTAGTCACAACATATGCCGCGAGACATAATATTATAGCCTGACCACTGGTGTTTCGAATGGGTGTAAAGCTGTAATAATTACCCAGACCACTTTTGAGAATTTGCTAGGCATAATTTGGTGGAAGATTGCTAGGCATAACGTTAAGAGACAAAGAGAGCAGGTGGGTCAGTGAGCAAACGGGTATCGGCAATATTCTAATTGACATCAAGAGAAAAAAAATGGAGCTGGGCAGGTCATGTAATGCGCCGGTTAGATAACCGTTGGACCATTAAGGTTACAGAATGGATACCAAAAGAGGGGAAACACAGTCGAGGATGGCAGAAGACTAGGTGGAGCGATAAAATTAGGAAATTTGCAGGCGCTAGTTGGAATCGGTTGGTGCAGGACAGGGGTAATTGGAGATCACAGGGAGAGGCTTTCGCCCTGCAGTGGACATAAAACAGGCTGGTGATGATGATGAGTATAAGTACCGTATTTACTCACATAATGATCGCACTTTCTTGTGCAAAAGATTAACGGAAATTCCGGGGTGCAATGATTACACGGGTTAAATTTCCCGCGAGAAGAAAAAACTTTTTTATCCCGAGTTTGCTGCGGGATGACAAAAGGTCAACAAATAGGCGGCTGCCGCTGTGTGTAGTGCGGGACACTAAAAAAAAAATGGCGGCCCGCCGAGCAAGCCGAACGCACCGAACTTGATTTTTTTTTCTTCTCGCGAGTACATTACGTGCATTGAAACAGTTTCTTCCATATCAGTAATGAATAATATTGTTAATATCGGCAAGTTTGCGGCAATAACCTAGCCATGTCCACTTTGAGGGGACAAAAACAGATGGGCGCGCCTAGCTGCCAGTGACATAGAAACACATGGCCGGCCTGCTGCGGAAACTGCCGCATCTGTCTTCACTACTATCCTAATACGGCACTTTTCTGCTAAGGGTGGGCGAATATCCTAGGTGTGTTACAAGTGACGGCGTATGCATAGGGTACACTTCTAACGTATCAATGTAAACGTGGCTACTATCGTTTCCGCTCGCGATTTGTTGCGTGCCCACAAGTGCAGATAAGAATCGAAAGGCGCCTTTTTTGTTGTTGTTGACCACAATCATTATAAGCCTACACATAATAAAGGCAAGTTTGGTTGTACCTCTTTTTGTCATGGAGGTGCGGAAAGTGATGAAGGTAATGAAATGGGGCATCTACTTAAGAATGTTTGATGTATGCAGACCACTTAGTTTGTCTTGAAGAGCCGTTCGTGTAGCATTCGACAGATGGTAAGCGCGATCATTATTAACTAGACTTGGCACACGACACATCGCTGCGGCAAGTTCGGGGTGCCATCATTATGCGAGTGCAATCATTAGGCGAGCAAATACGGTAATGAGAGTAAAAAAAAAATCTGAAATATACAAAATATGCACATGGCTCCTAGTTCTCGGCCTTTATAGGTCAGACCATGCAAAAATATTAGTCGAACACAGTCATCAAAATAATACACTCGTGAGCATCTACCGTTGTTTGAGACCTTGTTAAAACAGCCTGGACGATGTATCGAAAAATTTGACAACCTGAGAGAAGCTTCTGTGTCTTCACTGCTGCTATCATTGAAAAGTTGTGCTGCAGAGTTGACTAAAGCACAAACTTTGCATTGTCTTATTGAGGAAGTGCTAGGAGTACTGGAGTCTAGTTTCAGCAGTACTTCCAGTTGAAGTTTTATTTTTTCCAGACTCCCATATCAGCCAAAAATTGGCGAATCTGACAAATAGCTAAATTTCAGTCATCCTTTCAGGCGGTGCATGATGCTGCTTGTGGAAGAATTCCAACGGAAATTCTTAAGAACATGTAGAAATACTGTCAATCAGATTGATCAATTTCTAAAGGACTGGTAAGGAAAGCGTTAAGCACACTGGATCTGTTGCATGATTCTAGGATATGGCGACGATGACGATAACAATGCCATTGTCGGCAATACAGTAACTAGTGCCATCAAGTAGCGGTTTGAAAAATTAAACAGCACTTGCGTACACATGATGCTTAATGAAATTTATTTTCCAAATATCCGTACTCTGAAGTGGCGGTACGAGCCTTAGACGAGGGCAGGCCTTATGGTGGTAAATCTGCTACCTCTTCTATATTATGTGACCAATTCATCCACAATCATGTTGGTCACGCGATTCCAGCTTTAACCTCTTTGCCCTTCCTCTCTCTCAACCCTTCTTTAGAATAGGCAGTGACTTGTGACATAAGAGTATTGCAATTACTATTGCCCCTCTCGACATTACTCACCGTCCCTCTTGCGGAGTTTGATGAGCTTGTCAAGGAAGCGTTTCCTCTCGGGCGACAGGCAGCTTGTGTCCTTCTTTTCCAGCACAAGCAGCTTCTCAAAGATGTCAGTCCGCATGCTGATTAGGAGATAAAGAACACGAGAACATGGAGGAAATGAGGAACGTGCTCAGGCTAGAAGCACGAGCTTACCCAATTACAGCGGGACGAATAAACTATCAGAAGAAGGAATAAATAAAGCTTCATGCACAAGCAATAGCAGCCGTCTTCTTGAGTGCTTCTGTTCAGGTGTAGGCCAAATTAAGAGACTCCTTCTACAGCACAAGCTGTGCAATGTTGGAGCATTCAAAACTCATCTGCTTGGCCTCTTTATTCACAGTGGTGCCTTCTGCATGCAACTCCGAAACCTCATCTGCGCAGTGATGCAGGTTAATAGGAGGCATGCGAAACACTGGATGAGGGCTTTTCCACACTATCAGGTTTCTTTACACAAGTTGGCTGACCTTCCGCTTACGGCACAGTTTAGCGGAGGGTAAACTAGCAAATAGGGAGGATGCGGTAAGGAAGGACAAGACTGTCGCTAGGACAGCGGCATCAGATTGTGTGCTGCTGGTTCATTTCCACTTCTAGGGCGACATCTATCATCTTCCATGGTTCAAAACTAGATGCGTGGGGAAGTGCAGTTGAAGAATTTTGCATACCCTCTACAAACCCAGGCACATACGGTGTATTTAGGAGCGCAGTTACACACTCCTTGCTTGTTTCTCATTATTTTTCTTTAATGACTTCGTCTGCTCGCACAATATATACTTGCAGTACTTACAAGCAGCTCAATTTGTAGAGAATATTCCCAGCTTTACATTTGCAAGTATTCCCCATGTAATGGAAGGACTAGAACAGAAGAACTAGAAATAACAGAACTAGAAAAAATTGAAATTTTGTGTAATTTCTTTTTTAATTTGAACTTTACCCTTCACTGCAATGAGTTGTATGCAACACTGCAAACACATACTGAGGTAAAACACTGGAGTCTGCTACTGACTGACAACTCACTCGATCTCAATTTCAAACTCGTTGAGCTTGGCAGAGACATCGGCACTGGCGTCACGAAGTTCCTTCCTGGCTGAGACATACATCGGCAAGTCGAGGTAGAGCCTCTCATTGGCAAATATGCGCTGGCCCTCGGCAATTTCCTGCACAGTCAGAAAAACAAGCTTACAGCACACAATGACACACAAAAAACAGAGTGCAATGATTGCACCATGAAAACATGATTAGCACCCGCCTCAGCGAATTAATGGTATGCACGCCAGGTCATTCAACATTTTCATGATTTCATGTGTGGCTGCATTTCGATGAGCACAAGATGGTTTAAGAATCTTAGGGCATGAAAACTAATCAGAAGCCTTCCAGACAGCATCTCTCATAGCCCAAGTGTAGCTTTGGGATGTTAACCCCCATGAATCAAACCCGGTTCCATGTGTCAAATTGATGCATGCTTTACAATTTGTCATCTGCTATAGATAAAACAAAGAACCTGATAAATGCATACGTATACAACTGTTTTGCTTTTCTACTCCTCATGCCCATTAATTAAATGTTATTTTTTGTATGAAGATCATACTTGAGCACAAAATCAAAACATGAAAAGCATTTCTAAAGATGAAAAAGTATTTTGTCATATCAAAACTGAAATTTGATTTTGTCAAGGATTGACCTGTTATGCCTAATTCGGATCTATGCTTCAGAGAAGTTGTGCCTGCTGTACCAAGACATAAGAAGTACGCTCCTGCAAGACTGATGTAAACTGTTTATAGCTGTTTATAACTGGCACAATGCATGTGCACCACGATTGATAAGAAGCATTAGAAATTCCGTTTTAATCTTTAGAGGGATTAGGAGTCCCCCCCTCCGTATTTGCAACATGCTAACAGTTCCGAGGTCCACGTACAACAACATAGAGTGGAAAAGGTAATTCTTGCATGCATTTGAATCTGGACCTTATAATCAAGCCATCAACATTAGAAATATGTACTACCACCGCAGCACCTTAGCATCAAGCCTTCAAATAACTTCAACATTAGAAATATGTACTATCGCAGTAATGGAATTTCCTAAAGGTTCAGTGGAACAGGCAGGTGTTCTGTGCGGCTTTCAATAAACCAGTTTTACTGAAAATAACCTGCACATCACACAATAGGATTGGAAATTACTAACTCCAACACATTTTGAATACATTGGACGACTTTACATTAACTTTGTGACGTCACTGTATCTCTGCTGTATTTCTAACCAGCGATCTGCCAACGTGTCGCACGAATACGCGAGGAAACTCAGGCGCCACACAAATGTAACACAACGACCAGGGCGCATCTGTAGCAACCAGTTTGGTGGCATCAATCACAGGGGAGACGACTTCTACAGTTTCGCAACTGATCTAATTGTACAGGCGTAATTAGCAGTTTGAGGACATACGGCAAACCGGTGTAGCCAAGGTATGCCTGAAAAAGCACACACGTTCACTAGAGAAACATAACTCAGCAGTAATACTGTGGCGTACAGCATTCAAAAGCGAAAGGCAAAAACTGCTACAGCACCTTTTGTGCTGCGAGAGCAATGCTAACGAACATTTGACCTGTGATTTCGTCTGCAATGTGCGAAGCTTCACGAATGCCCAATCGCGATGGGCTGCTGAAACCCACGGTCATCGCACATCCGCCTCTTGGTACGTATGCTATGCCGTAGCACTGCAGTCGATAACAGCCTATAGTGATCGTGCAATAAATCTCGCGTTCTTCAACCTGGTTTTCATCGCTGGTTCGACAGCTCTTCTGAGGTCGTTTTGCTCGCACTCAGGGGCGTAGCCAGGGGGGGGGCTTATGGGGCTTCAGCCCCCCCCCCCCCCCGAAATTTTTTCGTGCTGTCCATGCACCACCGACCAAAGCGACCCCCGGCGCCTGAAATCACTCTGGATTTTGTCTAGAATGTCTTTTTGACGCTCGAAAAGACATTTAACCGCGAAGATTGCAAACTCGGGCTGGATTTCGTGGCAACGCCCATACATCGGGAGTCGCATAACGCCAAGTAGTCCCATCCGAGCACAAAGTTTCAAGGGCGCTTTGATGGTGAGTGGGCTCGCCGCGGCATCTCACTGAGGCTAGGGAATCTATGGAGCGCATGGATATCAATTGCGAAACTTTATGGGTATAAATTTCATAAGCTCTTGATGTGAAAGGTGCATTGACATTTCCAAAGTTGTGCTTTAGATTTTCAATTGCGGAACTTAAATTTGTGGGTTTAATGTTGTTATAAACATTTGACGCCAAAGGTCTATTGACTTTTCTAAATTCTTACATCGGAACATACGAGACAAGCCAAATCAACACACTAGCAGACGAGTTGACAAGGCAAGCAGCGAGGTCCAATGAGACGAAGCGTTGGGGTGGTTCACTTGTGCCGTCACGTCACATAAAAAATATCAACATTTCTTTTGACCTACGCCAGAACATCCATGTCAAGACACTAAAGCCAGCCAAAGTAACTACGTTCTTATTTATTTTTTCTACTTTGACTTTTATTCGCAAGGACACATTGAGCCTCTTCAATTTTTTTTTTTCGTTCTCACTACCCTACCCGCGGGCTGCCAGAGCCAGCCAGAGCGCATACGTTATTCTCGTATGGCCCCGAGCACCGTGCGGTGCACTTCGGTGCGCGTTCGGTTTGCTCTGGCCGAGTGGATTTTCACCTGACAGAGTTTTGGACGCTTTCTGGCTAGCAGACGAGAAAAAAAAAAAACAATGGCCACTCGCCGCCATCACTGTGGGGACTCGAAGGATTGCACCGCATTCCTTGAGCGGAACCTTTCCGGAAAGCCTTGTTTCGCCGCTGTAGGATACTGAGCAGTATGCGTATGGTTCTCAGTGGACCAAGCGTCTCAAGTTTTCTTCAGTATTCCTTCCGTAGCCCCATTAGCTGCCCGAAGTAGGCATTCGATTCTGGCCAACATACTTTCCTATGCGTTTTTTTTTTTTTTTTCATTTCGGTGCCTCCGCCTCACAGAAAAAAAAATACATTGTTGCGGCGCAGCGAATTGTCGCATGGTGAAAGGTCGATTTTGATACTTCTTTTGCGGAAAGTAACGGGCGACGGGACGCTTCAGTTGCCGGATACTTTTATTATATTATGCGAAAGCAATTATATGGACACTCCAGGCGCATTCCTGCCATCGCCCTTATGTTTCGTATAAAGTCCAAGGGTGATAACATCGTGACCACGCACTGCATGCTGTATGCGCGAGTGAAAGCGTAGGAGGGGAGGTTGAATAGGTGAGCCGACGATGGTGGCTCAGTCTTGTGTGTGCAAAGGAGAAAAGCGGGGAGCAACCGCGCCGCCTTCCGTCGCGCGCAATACATCGGGGGGAGTGGATGGAATGGGGGCGGAATCTAGGATTCTGTGAATCTATGATTGTACAACATGTTTATTTGCCTTGTTTGACGCACTATATACAGTTACTTCTTCTTACATACATAGACTCATTGGAGACTTATACGTATACTTAAATATCTTGTTGCGAGGTTTTGTGTATACATGCAGTGAACTTTGTTTCCAGTGACACTTTTTTGTCCTTTATCAAGCCGTATTTTCGCATTTGCATATTCCATTGTATCTTTGCATTTCTAATGTACGGGGGCGAGTCAAATGGAAGTGAGCCTACTCTAACCACGCAATAATGGTTCGGTTCATTATCTGCGAGGCATGCGCGTAGGAGAACGGCATGTCTCATTTACAAAAGTGACACGCAGGTGTGAAGATAATGTTCTTTAATGCTCTCATACACTGGGTTGAATATGGTTGCATCACATAATGGACACTTCAAAAGTTGAACAGCTCGGTGTCGCGAAGCTTTTGACAGCTGAAGGTGTTTCCAAAACAGAAATTAATCGCCATATGACTGCCGTGTACGTTGGACACTGCATTTCATTGACCACTGTGAAGCGTTGGAGCAAACGGTTCAAAGGACGTTGCAAAGACATTCCAAGACCGGGCCAAAACGATCGTGCAATCACCCCCCACACAATTTTAAAGGTTTATGAGCTGCTTAAACAAGAACGGAGGATAAGCATCGATGAACTGGCAGACAGTCTGAACATCAGTCACGGTTCGGTTCACGCCAAAATTCATGAGCTTCTCGGTTATCGGCTCTTTGGTGCGCAATGGATCACCAAGATTTTTATCCATCGCGAGAAGACGGAGAAGTTTCGCGCTGCCTTGACTCATTTGATCGGGTATCATAATGAGCATGACGACTTCTTGTTTGCAACTGTGATCGGGGACGAACCTTGGTGCCACTACTACGAGCCTGAAACACGACGGCAAAGCTTACGGTGGAAACATTCGAATTTACCACGCCCAAATAACGTAAAGGCCATCATTTCCGCTGGAAAGGTGTTGTTGACTTTTTTTTCTCGATCAACAGGGTCCATTACTGATAGAATTTGTTAAATCTTGAGAGGCTATCAATTGTTTCCGATATTGTGAAACGCCAGAACGGCAGCGTGTCGCAAGAACGAACAGCAAGAACGAACAACGTCGAAAATTGACGAATGGGGTCATCTTGTTCCACGACAATGCCTGTCCCCACGTCGCTTATGTGGTTAATACAAAACTGGCAAAGTTGAAGTGGGAAACGGTGCAACATCCGCCATACAGCTCACACCTGTCACCTTGCGACTTTTACATTTTGGGGCAACCGAAAAAACAGCTCAAGGGAACCAGATACAGACTTTTTGAAGCAGCAACCCAAGGAGTTTTATAAGACGGGAATCACGCAACTCGTTAGTCAATAGGACAAATGTCTAAATTCTCATGAAGACTACTTTTAAATAAAGTACCCCGTTGTTGGCTCATTCATTTGACTTGCCCTCATATATCTTGCAGAACTCCTGCTTTTTATACGTGCTCTCTGTCGCAACTATAACTTCGGTGCAATTACTCACGATACACGACAAGGGACAGCTACTCCTGCGTAATACATTGGAACAAACGACAGCGTCATTGAGATTTTTCACTGGCCATTGCATATATACAAAAATGTAAGCACGGTTCTTGAATGACAAAGTTTCATTAACATATTTGTCCTCAACTTGTTCAGTTCATTGCCTTTTAATTTTTCATATCAGCGGCATGCACTGCTTTCCTGGTTTCGAACTGATATAGTTCTAAAGTTCGTGTGATATTTTCTTTACTTAATAAATAGATAAAAAACATGGAAGCATTGACGTCAGCTATGTTGGGCCAATTTTTGGCACATACGAGTATAATATTTTATGAAAAAATACAATATTTTACTTGTATTTAGAGTGCGTAGCTTTAAAGAATTCGTTTGCAGCATCTTTGGCAATTACAATGGAGTTATTATTCATGTATTTGATCCCTCGATAAATTGTTTAGGAGAAAGCTTTAGCTCGGGCCCAATCCGACGCGGCCTATTCAAATACTTGTAAAACGCAGAAACGCTGTTCTGAGATAATCCTGCAAATCGCTTTTATTGAAATTGGTTGCATTTGAGAGAGAAAGTTAAATTCTAGTGTCTGTTGCAAACAGAACTTCGATTTAGGGCCTGAATTTTGTTTAAAATATTTTGGAAAATTCGAAAGTTTGAAAAAATAGAAGCACGACGTTTACAAACTAATAGCTATGCATGAAGAACAGATGTTGTGGTTGTGTAAATGGCATTTATTATAACAGTCAAAGCGGACAAGTTTGCTATGACAATTTGTATCTTACATGAATTGGTTACGTTGTGTACAAGGGTTCTTCAAAAGCCGTATTTCCACAATACTAAATTTTTGGGGGATTCATGTGTAACATATCTATTTTGTCCGCTGTAGATGTACTATTAGATGCAGTTCACATAATTGTGATATCATTTTTCATTGTTGAGTCACGGAGTTTTAAGCTTGATAGTTTCGTTTTCTGAAAATCTTCAGTTTTGGCCAATTTTTAATAAATAATTGACCACCTAAATGAAAGATTCGAAGCCAGTAGTCACTAGAATGAAACTTTTTCTTTTAAATGCAATAAACCTCCTCAAATTTGGTGAAGTGGTTGCAGGGAAAAACGAATTCCCCTTCTACATGTACTTAAATGGGAGCACCCGAGCTAAAGCTTGCGCTTAAGGAGGAGGCTGAGCCGCAACGTGCAGCTACATATATATATATATATATATATATATATATATATATATATATATATATATATATATATATATATATATATATATATATATATTGGGCCAGTGGCGTAACCCCCCCCCCCCCCCGAACAAAATTTCTGGCTACGCCACTGCTCGCACTCACCTCAAGCACAGACTCGAAGGTGATCTCGTCACCCTGCAACGCGCCAACCTTGTCGCATGATTTGCGGCACTCGTCCATGATCTTGGACGCCCTGGCGTGCAGGTCCTCGGGAGTAATGTCGAAGTCCCATGCTCTCAGTATCCCGGGGGCGGTGCCGTTCTCCGCGTCCATGCTGAAGACTTGCTCCCGACGGTGTCGGGCGAGGTTCAAGGTAAGCGACGAGTCGCAGTAGCACCTCGTCGGCACGAGAACGGGCTGCTGTGCCGACCGGACTCCGGCGAAACAAGCTCTTGCTACGCCGGCGACGCTCAACGATGTCCTGCTGGTCGCGGGTCGCAGTGTGGCGAGCCTCGAGATAGCAATAAGCATAGATGGCCCTCCTCCTCGTTCACTTTGCTATCCGCTTCGAAACTCCAATCGAAAGCCAAGAGAGGGCAATAGACGAGCGGCGGATGTGAAAATCACAGCAGGAGGTGAGATGGCAAATCCGCCGGTCGACGACCAACAACGCTAATGGTGTCGTGCGCAAAGCGGGGCCATGTGCGTTACCAGCGATTCTTGTCGACTAGCAAACGTGCTCTAGCTAGTATCGGTTTTGGTTCCAGTAATGACAGCAATGTTTGCAAAATGGTGGCCACGATGTAAACGGCTTCAGCTCGTTCCAAATTAGAGTACACTCTATCCCAAACACTCGCTGAGTTGCAATACGGCACAAGTATGGCTGTCGAGATTTGTTTTCATTCACCAAGTTACGGTCGCTAATTAAGCTGTTCCTTCGTGCTTTTCATGCGTTAGCGTGTTTAGGGTACTTCACTCACTTTACGGGGTCACCTACTTATATTCTGTGTATGCTTGTATATATCTATGTTTGTATCTAACCGTTTTCCCGCCTACATTGTAGCTCGTGGTCGAATGGGTAGCGCTCCGGGCCGCTGTGCTAATGTAACAGGGTTTGCATAAAGCCCCTACGTACTGCTACCCCTCTCTGCTGATGGAGGAGCTTTGGGTTCCAATCGACCATCAGAACTGTCGAAGTAATGCAGGAACAAAATGAGTATTTCAAGCTTTGTTTTCGGCTTCACGGCGGAAGCCTACAAGAAAACACCATTTTTGCCTTGAAGTCTGTGTTTTAGTGTTTCGCGCAGTCTATTTATGGACATTTTCATCTTTTATGCAACAACCAGCGACAGTTTCCTTGCCGCGGGCCATTCTATATGTTTTTATGGCACACAAGTCCTCCAGCAGTTTTTGCTTTTCTTTTTGGAGCGCCGCTCTTCGGCGCCCATTCCTGCGTTGAGCGTCGGCGTCCCTCGGCGTAACCGAGCGAACTAGTACAACGAAGGATGAAAGAATGAACGCGGAGAGCAGCAGGGGGATGAAAGACGGCGAGAGCGAAGAGCGCGAGGAGGAAAGCGGAGGAGGAGGGGGCAGCGGTAACCATGAGGCTGAAAGAGGAGGAGGGTACGGCGAGAGCGCGAGAAGCGTTGTGCCGCGCGAGACGCGTTCTGCGGCGACGATCTCTACGAGCTGGAGCCGGAGTAGCGCGCGTCGTCTGTTCACCGATGAAGCCATCCATAAGACATGCAGGAAGTGCGTCCGCCGATGCCGTACATGGAAACAAAGCGCTGCATGAGCGGAGGTCTGTCTGCGGCGGCTGCTGTGAATCGCGTCCACGATCAGTCACCCACACGCTGCCTCTCGCGATATACCGATTAGCGAGGAAGTCGCGCCACACTTCGCTCCGTTTGCAACGAGCCGCACGAGACATTGTCCGCACCAGCCAATATATCGCGAAATGAAAACAGGTACAGAGCTGCGCTCAAATTTCGCATTATAGTGTACCGTAATCACCGACGATTTTTCCCCTTTATTTCACCATGTCCAGCTGATCCTTTTTAGAGCGCAGCTCTTTGGCGTCCGTTCCTGGGTTTCGCGTCGTCGTCGGCGTCGTCGTCGGCGTTGTCGTCGGCCTCGTAACCAGCTCGCCGACGAATCTGCTCCGCCGCCGCGCATGCGCGCTGTCGGCTCTCCGGGCGAGGGAGGATGATGGAAGGGAGGAGAGACTGTGGAGGAGGGCTAGCTACACAAATGGCTCTTTGGCGTCCGTTCCTGGGTTTCGCGTCGGCGTTGTCGTCGGCCTCGTAACCAGCTCCGCCCCCCTTTCATCCCCCCAGCGCTAGCAGCGACCGACTGATACCGCTTTCGTGAGTCCGCTACCGCACTCACGAAAGACGTCGTGCACTTCCTGCAACTCGCATTAACCGTCCATCGATCCACACCGATGTTAGTAGTGGGGGACTTTAATGTTGACATAAAGACAAACAGCAATTTCCTAACACTTATGCGGGAGAACATCCCGTTCCTCTCGCTCGTAACGCGTCCCACGGCTGTGACAACCTCGCGAGGCACTTGTATAGATCTCGTCTTTGAGAATCAAGCATTGGTGTACCAAGTCGAACATATATCAGTCTATTTCTCCGACCACAAAGCTTCCTTCATGACTGTCAAGAACTGTTAGTGGAGTCTTTGTTAAAGGAATACGTGTGAAAAATAAAAAAAAATTCTGTGATAGCGCATACATGTGTTGCTCGATTTCTTTGCCTCAATCTATCGAAAAGGTGAAACAGCTTATTTGCTGCGCTCAAATTTCGCATTAGGAAGTAACGTAATCGTCGGTAATTTTTTCATCCCACGTCAAAGCAGAAAAGTAGCATGGAGCCTCTACGATGCGGCAACATGTATTACGTGCACGACAATAATAATAAGAAAAAGAAGACGCCGTGTAATTAATCGTTTCAGGAACCAGGCTCACGGATTCACTATCGAATAATTAGAGTTCTTTGTTTTAATGTCGCACTCGGCCAGTGAATAGAGGTTGCCATGCGGAGCACTGTCCCAAGATAGATTTCCTTTTTTTTTAGCCATTGCTGAAGCGGTTTTGTGATATCCTTCATTCTGCATTTTGTTTTTATAGCTACGAATATGGTATTACGGCATCTGCGAGAGCAAATATTCCCATATACTGCCAGAATTATTAGCCAACAAGAAAATAACTAAATTCTGAGGTTTTACGTGCCAAAGCCACGATATGGTTATAAGGCACGCCGTAGCAAGGGGGCCTCCGGATTAATTTCTACAACCTCGGTTTCCTCAAAGGGCCCCTCACCAGGCCCGATGGCAAATTTCGGTTATACTCTGGAAGTTGTTACGTGCCCCCTGGGGCGCGTTCTGCCGCAAGAATGTTTCAGGTTGGTTCATTAACAGCCGAGAAAGAAATACTTCCGTGCCGCGAACCCATGACTGCAGGAGGCGAGGGCCACCTTTCATGAGACACACTCTCGATCTCCACTTGCCCCTTCTAGCCTCCGCAAGAGTTATTCCTTCCCTGCATTCTCGAGGATCGCGTGAGGAATACGTCAAGGGCTTCGCCGTCACTTTTTTTTCCCCTCGCTTTTTATGCGAAGCATTTTACTAGAGCTCAACCCAGCTCCTCAGGCGCGGCGGTGTCGCCTTCAATACCACGTGACACCGTGACGTCACGACAGAGGAGAAACGGGGCTTCACCTCGCGCCGTCGCCTTCAAGGCTGACCACGTGGCACCGTGACGTCACGACAGAGGAGAAACGAGGCTCCAACTCGCGCCGTCGCGGCGGTATATAAGCAGCTGCGCTTGCCTCTGCTAGACACTCACGAGGTGAGATGCCTCCTGGAGACAGAGCGGCTCGTTGGAATGAGAAGCGAAGGTTGCGGCGTGCTACAGAGACTGTTTCTAGGTGGCTTTGCTACGGCGCAGCGACTACGCGCCCCGCATCGGACGCGGTGAGCGTCGAGCAACGCAGCGTTCGGCGCGTCAACGAAATGCGCGCCTGAGCAAGCGTCGCACGCCTGAGCCGACGGCACCGGCTTTTCTGCGACACGAGCTCCTCAACGCTGTCGCGGAAAGTGTCTGCGTTCACCCGGTGAACGCAGCGCAACCGTTAGGTTCACCCAAACGTCACGTCCGGGACGCTACATC
Organism: Dermacentor albipictus; assembly: GCF_038994185.2. NCBI lineage: Eukaryota > Metazoa > Arthropoda > Arachnida > Ixodida > Ixodidae > Dermacentor > Dermacentor albipictus. The sequence continues at coordinate 86,392 of NW_027225707.1, read as the reverse complement.
CGGTCTTTGTTTTTTCACGTCCGTGATGTCACATCCGGCCTTTTTGGCGGCATAATATGGCATATGGCAGGTTCGGAGTGCACGAAGCGGTGGATCGCTTATTTTTCGGGCTTTTGCTTCTCGTAAGTATACTTCGTCTTTGCGTTTGATGTGCATCTACTACGCGTAGCTAATCTTTCGACTGCATGATGCCATATATAGGTGTTCTGTGATGATACTTTATAGCCAGGTTCCTCACGAGCTTTTGTGATGCATTGCAGGGACCGCCACACCGGCCAGCCAGTGCTACAGTGTCCTAATGCAGAGAACGTATATTACACGGAACTGCGCTCCTTCAGAGTTATTTAGAGTCTTTGTCAGAAGCACGTAACAGTAACATTACTTGGTTACGGTGCTGCTACATGGCAGAATATTTGAATGGCAGATGTCCCGAGTGCGGCATGTAAGTACGTACGTACGCGCGCTTGTTTAGCCTAAATAAGAGTTTCTATTGTTCCCCAATGGAAATGCACATTCCTGATGCACGGTTCAGATCTGCCGGCTAAGGGCGGTAGTGAATAAAGTCACCAAATTGCGGCCTCGTTGCGGTCTCGCATTGCGGCCTCATTGCACGGTCGGGAAAAATTGCTTTAGAACCAAAATTTCGCTGCGCTGTCAGTAGCCATTCACTGATAAGCTTTCTCCGCAGCGTAATGCTCAGTGCAGGTGTGATGGGGGTTGTGTGTACGGTCGGTATGTGACCGATATTCCTGAACGCAGTGTCATTCAGCGATGTGCACAGCTGTGGCTGATTGTAGAATGTGGGCTGTGACAGGAGTGATGGGGACCATGCTCCTGCCTCGGCCAAGGTTGCAGCGATTTCAGAGCTGCAGGGATCGCCCAGGCAGAACCTAATCTCGGCCCTATGCTGCAGCTCCAGCTTCTTGAGACGGGCACGTGGTAGTGCCACGAGTGGGAGGACGTACCGCAGGCGTGAGGTGGCTACTGCATGGTACAGCCGCAGAGCCCACCTAGTGGTGCAGCTCTGTCCTCGGGCAACAAGCTGGGAGACTGCCTTGTGGACCCGGAGGACCTAGACATGCAGGGTCTTGACAGCAGGCAGCCAGGTCAGCCGGTGATGAACGTGTAGCCCCGGGTACGTCACTGCCGGGCTTCAAGGTCGCCTTCCAGTTGCAGCTGTGCAGCGGGCGGTTGCTCTTGGGTGGAGCAGCATGGCCTCCGTCTTCCTTGCCGAGATGGCAAGGCCAATGCAGCTCAGGTAAGCAGCGGCGGTGTCGAGGGCTCTTTGCAGAGCCGAGCGCGCACTGCTGTGGCTGTGTGGTGGATTTCGCACACATAGGGCGATGTGGTCCGCGTTGATGGAGGTATTCACGTGGTTGTGGGGGTCAGTCTGCAGGACAGCAGGCAGTCGGGCCAGGTTGAACAGGAAAGGGCTCACCACTGATCCTTGTGGGACGCCCTCTACCAAATAGGTCCAGGGCCTGCTGAACGACTGGATAGGGCAGGCCGTCAAAGGCCCCCTTCATGCCGATAAGCACCAGGAGCACGGCGTCACCGCAGGCCTTGGCCTCTTCCAGCGTGGAGACCACGTCCATGATGGAGTCCGCACTGCATCAGCTCCGTCGGAAGCCTATCTGCTCATCGGCCAGAAAGCAATGGCCTCCACCAGCTTGCAAGCAGCAGAGGTGAGTGAGACTGGCCGATAGGAGCTCACGTTTCTCAGCCGGCCTTCAGGATGGGGGCCACGTAGGCTGTGCGCCATGACTCCGGCACCTGCCCTGACTGCCAGATGTTTAAGCAGTCAAGCAGGTGCAGCTGCTCGCTGGCGGCCAGGTTGCGAAGCATTTGGGTTCCTTGTGCACTGGGCTCCTGGTGCACTGCGATGCTTGGAGCTCGTGCAGCGTCAGCGGGTCCTGGTAGATAGCCATAACCTGGCTCGATGGCCACCCTGGGTGGTGAGAGAGAAGGGAAGACGGAAAGGCAGGGAGGTTAACCAGGCTGAGTCCAGTTTGCTACCCTACACGTGGGGAGGGGAATGGGGAGTGAAAGAGGAAGAGAGAGAACTTAAGTGTAGGATGTCTATAGTCGGGCACTCAAGTCTGTTGCCCTCAGGTAGCGAAAAAGCGCTCGGACTGCTTTCTGGGCCAATGAACTGTGAGGCCAGGCTCCCAAGACTGGATGACAGGCCATTTACAGAAGTGAAGACCCTGTGTGGTGGTTGTGCAGGCAGCTAGGCAGGCTGACGGAAGGCTGCCCTACCTTCAGAATGGCTGCAGTGCGTGGTACAGCCAGCGCAAACTGGTTGGCGAGGAGCTCCGCAAGGGCCTCTTCGCTGATGCTCAGCGTGATGGCCACGGCGAGGACAGGTTGTAGGCTTCCTCTCCTGCTGGTGAGGGATTTGAGCAGTCTCCAAGCTAGGGGTCCCCTGGACCTGCCCTCGATGGCAGAGCAGAGGCTCCTCCTGCGCCGGGCTTGGCGTCTGCAGCGGGCATCTGCACGTCTGTACTCGGTCCAATGCTCTGCCTTGCCCGTCCGGATTGCTCCACGCTCCATACGGCGCCTGGAGGCACGAATGTTGAGCAGGTGGAGGTCCAGAGCGGGGGTATCTGGTTGGGTAGAGCACTGAACGGTGGCAGCCTGAGCACAATCCACGATGGCGCTCGGGAAGTCACGGCCATCGTCCAACTTGCTGCAGTGCTTCCGGAACAGGGACCAGTCTGTGACGTAAGTTCTTGACCTAGGCCTTCTCCCAGACCTGGGGCTGATCACAATAGGGAAGTGGTCAGACCCCCATTTGTCCGAAGTTGTGGCCCAGGAGTAGGAGCACTGCTCAGTGTTGAGGGAGAGGTCAATGGCCGTGCGAGCACTGCGGTAGACGTAGGTGGGCTCCCTGGTGTTCAAAGGTCAGCAGGCCAGCTCAGCTGATGGCATCTGTGAGGCCTTTGCCTCAGCGGGTGCAGCTGCGGCTTCCCCAATCCGTGTGGTGTGCGTTGAAGTCACTGCACAGGACTGCATGCCCACCAAGGCGAACAGCCAGCTGGATGAGGCTGGAGGGATCCCACGGCTTTCCTGGACGGATGCAGATGCTCGCCACAGCCGTGTCCTGGCTGCCAAGGCGTACCACAACGGCGCATGACTCCAAGGGGCCACCGGCGATGTCAGCAACAGGTAGAACAGCACGCGCCAGGGTGCTGCGGACATAGATTGCCGTGCGTGGCTTTCCTGGCTTATGGACTCCATCTAGGCAGGGTGCCGCAGTGCAACTGCGTGTGGCACAGGTGGTGGCACCCGAGTAGTCGGGAAGACGTAGGTTCTCGGCCACGGCATATGTCTCCAGCAGTCCGAGTACTGTATAGTGCGGAATATAGGTTGAGGTTTTTTCCCAAAAATATTACTAAAAGTTCACCCCTTGATTTACATACCGGCCCTTGGCACAGCATGAATAGTCGTCTGGCAGCATGTAGGAGCGCAGACCTTTCGGCATCCACATTGTTATCGCCCCCTTGGTGACCGACGCGGCCCAACTCGCGGGTGCTGCGCGGTTCTTTATTCTGACGAAGTTCTTTATTCTATGGCGCAGTGCACCCGAAGCTCAAAGACAGGGTGGCGGATTTTGTCCGCGAGCATCGTGCCAGATCTTTGCCAGTCACAGCAGAACTCATCTGCATCAAAGCTATTGAGATCGCCCGAGAATCCGGACTGCCCAAGGAACAATTCAAGGGCTCCATTTATTGGGTTCGTCGCTTCATGCAACGCAAGGGATTCGCACTTCGACAGCGCAAATCAATCTGGCAGAAGCAGCCAGAGGCATACGAGGACAAGTTGGTCGAATTCCAGCGCTATGTTATCCGTCTCCGGCAGCAGCATGGCTACATGTTGGTACAGATCGGCAACGCTGATGAAATGCCGGTGTGGTTCGACATGCCGTCGCTCACCACAGTGCGAACACGGCACAAAAGAAGTCGAGCTTCTTTCTACGGGGAACGAGCATTCACGGTGATGCTCGCGTGTACTGCAGATGGCAGAAAGCTGCCCCCATACATAATATTCAAGAGGAAGACGCTGCCGAAAGAGGCTTTCCCACGGGATGTCGTTCGCGTGAATGAAAAGGGCTATATGGACGAGGTCCTCATGCTCAATTGGATTAAGACCGTCTGGAATCGGCAACCAGGGGCACTCTTGCGGTGTCCGAGCATGCTCGTCTTGGATGCCTTTCGCGGGCACTTGACCGCAGGATTGAAGCTGGCACTCCGTGACGGGAGGACGGAACTCGCCGTCATTCCGGGAGGCATGACGTCAACACTTCAGCCAATGGACGTCGTGCTCAACAAGCCTGTTAAAGACCGTGTCCGTGAACAATATAATCAGTGGATGGCCGGCGACAACCTGATGACCCCAACCGGCCAGCTGCGCAGGCCGCCTCTCGTCACTGTGGCCACATGGGTGTCGCAGATTGTGCTCGCTGCCCGACGATATGGTGGTGTGGGCATTCAAGAAGTGTTGCAAAATTTTTTGCATAAGCCAGGAATGCACACAGGAGTCCAAAGAACTCTGTCACCAGGAGAAAAAGTTACAGCACAGCGGGTCGAGTCGTAACGAAACTTGCGAGCGTCCTGGGAGACGTCGGTGTTAAGCGGGGCGAGGCGTCTGCACTCTGCGAGGCGAGACACAAACTGTTCCAAGAAAGGAACTGATGGGGGTACAGGAGTCGAAAGGAATGATACATCAGGAATGAAACTTGGTGAACAGCCATAGATGAAGAAAAAAATGTTAAAATCCAGTAGTACGTTGCGTAGCCATGTTATAGGCGAATGTCATGAACGACAGGATTGCATCCCCGTTCGTGTGGCCAGGGTAGATGTACAGTCGCATGCAATATGACTTGCAACACTCTTGTTTGTTGTTGAAGGGGCTCCACGGCTGCGCAGCAGCTCTGACATTCGAAATAGCAGTTTAATAGACACCACTAATTGAAGCTGTGTTTCGGTCTGGAACTTACCATGTGTCTGCACAGCCGTACAGCCTTGGAACCCCTTCGACCACGGGCACTGGTGTTGCAATTCATATTGCACGTGACTGTACATCGCAATCAAGCTGTTGGTCTGCGGATGGTAACTGGAAGTCGTCTTGCGAATTGTGTTAGAGGCGCACAGAACTTCGGTAAGGATAGAAGAGAGGAAGACTGCTGCGGTCACTGAGGAGAACGCGCGGAGCGCTGCGGTGTAAGATAATGTTGTGTAGAAAGAAATCGGCGACTTCAGCAGCAGTCCAGGATGGTAGAGATGCTGTCTCCGCATAGCGTGTTGGATGGTCTATGGCTGTTGCAATCCAACGATTTCCATGTGAGGTCATGGGAAGAGGACCGTACAAGTCTATTCCAACTACTTCAAAAGGCGAAGCGGGACAAGGCAGAGGTTGTAAAGAGCCAGAAGGAGCTGTTGGGTTTGCTTTGACAATGAACGCAGGGTGCAACATACTTCGCAACGGCTGAAGATGGGCCAGGCCAGGAGCAGCAACTTCATATTCTGTTGTAAGTCTTGTGGTAGCCTAGAGGACCAGTCGTCGCATGATCGTGAAAGGCTTCAAGCACCTCACATTGCAGAGAACATGGTATGACCGGGACCCATTTGTTGCCATCGATGTGATAAATGTTGCGATGTAAAACCCCATTGTGCAGCTTGAATTGATTAAGTTGTCGACGAAGTCAGGCGTTTGGAGGTGACGAAGAATCTTCCATGCGTTGGAGAATAGTTCAGCAGTATGGGTCGATGCGTTAGTGGGACACAAGGACAGATGGGCTGTTGTGTCTTATCCATTCGAGGGCTACAATGGGTAAAGCCGATGAAGAGGACTCAGGACGTACACAATCACGGAGAGGTTATGGTGAATCGTCATGATTCGGCAGAGGGTAGCAAGAGAGAGCATTGGTGTCTTGATGCTTCTTTGCAGCCCTGTAGGTGACATTGAAATCGTACTCCTGTAGGTGAAGCACACAGCAACCCAGGTGACCTGATAAATTCTTCAGCGATGAAAGCCAGCACAGTGTGTTATGGTCGGTAACGACTGTGAAATGGCGGCCATGAAGACATGGGTGAAATTTTTGCACGGCCCAACAGCAAAGCACTCCTGCTTGGTTATGGTGTAGTAATTTTCTGCACTGGTTAGTGCACGACTAGCCTAAGCAATTACTCGTTCGCGGAATGTGTTGTCGCATTGTAGTAGAATGGCACCGAGGCTGACTGCTAGCGTCAGTGTGAAAGATGGTGGGCGCGGTTGGATCAAAGTGGCGCAGTACTGGGTCTGAGGTCAGGGCATGTTGCAAAAGCAGGAAAGCATGTTCACATTCGTCGGACGAAACAAAGGGTGCATTACTGGGGAGGAGTTGATGGAGCGGGGACGTAAGTGTAGCGAAGTTGCATATGAAGTGCCGGAAGAAGCAAGTCCAAGAAAAATGTGCATGTCTTTTTGAAGCAGTGGACACAAAATTCGAGGATGGCAGTAAGCTTCTCGGGGTCCGGACGAATACCTTCTTTGCAGACTATGTGCCCCAGAACTTTGATGGCCTTGCTGGCCAAACTGCATTTGTGTGTATGTGTGTGCGCGCACACGCGCGTGTGCGTGTGTTGAGCTGCAAACCAGCATTTGCAAGACAGGCAAGGACTTCATCAAGATGTTGCAAATGTTGTGAGAACATGGTTGAAAACACAATGTCGTCGAGATAGCACAGACAGGTTTTCCATTTCAAGCCACACAAGACTTATCGATCATGCGTTCGAATGTGGCAGGCACATTGCAGAGTCCAAAAGGCATCGCACTGAACTCGTAGAGCCCATCAGGGGTAGCAAATGTCGTTTTTGCTTTGTCGGATTTGAACATCGGTATTTGCCAGTAGCTTGATCTAAAGTCAAGGCTAGGAAAATACTCAGCACCGTGGAGTGAATCTAGTGCATCATCCATCCGTGACACGGGGTGAACATCTTTGCGCACGATTTTGTTCAGCGCACGGTAACAGACGCAAGAACACACTGAGCTGTCTTCGTGACAATTGCAACGACATGAGTGTCAACAGCTCAAGTGACAGTTGATCCACGAGGCAACAGTTGGGGTTCGATTTGGTTTATTGCAGTAAGCAATGCAGACTCCTCAGAGAAGCAAATAAGGCCAGGGGTAATCAGAATTGCTCGAGATAGGGTATGGTCATAGGGTAGAATGAATACGCCGCCATCCACAATGTTACAGGAGTTTACACCTATAATCTTTTCTCTAGGTGGCCAAAGAACGTAATCGGAAGAGGTGACGAGACGAATGCATTCTTCGTGGTTAGGAAGAGAATTGCCAGTGGCATCATCCAGTTGTGTGAGGCGCTGACGACAAGAGATAGAAGCAAACGCCAAAGATAAGTCCCACCCCAAGATGAGTTCATGGGTCACTCACGAAATACCGCCAAAACAATGTGGTGAAGAATTTAGTCTATGGACACACGAACAGGACACGGTGCGATTGGACAAATAATAACCTTGGCCGCTGCACAAAGAGAAAGGCCGGAGTAAGGCAATTCTTGTGTTTTATAGAGTCCCAAACAGTCACATGGCAATAATCGCCAAGCGTCTTGTAACATGGAGCCACCTCAGAATTCCGCCAAACAAAGATGATGGATGCAGCCAGTCTTGCCAGATAACTACATTTTGACTATTCTGTATTGTTTGCATTTTTTGTGTAAAAGGAATTGTCGCAGAGAGTCTTATCTTCAGTGGCCTTCAGTTGACGTCATCTGCTACAACTAGCACATAAGTTAACTCCATAGCATTACTAGGATGGAGACATTGTGTCGTGGGGTGCTTCCTTAAAAGTGGACAAGAAGATTCTAAAGGAAAAGTGTGAGATGGTCACAGTAATAACCAAGGCATTTGGCATGGGAATGACCCAGCTATGAAAGTATTATCAGATGTGGACAAGCATATAATACTAAATGGCGCCTTGCACGAGTCCCAAGTGTCAAATGTAATGAGTATTGTGCATTGAAAGGGCCAAAAATGTTTTGTACATGCAAGGGAACACTATGGGCATTTGATAACAGTTGCTTAGATGTACTACATTAACAGGAACTAAACGAACTCCCTTAGACATAAGCATGCAGCAAATTCAAGGACTAGATGAAGCTTCAAAGAAGTAACTGCATTTCATGTAGGATAGGTGTGAATGACCTTTGTGCACGAGATCAGTGACAAAAACACTAAATGAATGCAGTACAGTGTCTGTATCATATCTTGTGCAGACCAAACTAGCCTGGAGTTTCAGCGTTCCTTGTCAGTTCATTTAAATAGGCACTACATTGTTCAAAGTGCAATATTGTTCTACAAAACATAATATGCAAGATGTAGCATGCTAACCCTCGTGGCTCAACAACTACTGAACCGAAACCTCAATGAGCAGTGAAGCTCCCTTGTAATTTTCATCGTAACCATACTTTCGCTCTTGAAAGTGAACCTCTTTAGTGAATTTGCTTGTGTATTAATTTTTCTTTAGGCAAGTATTTTTTATACATGTTAATGTCTCAATCCTGCTTTTTCTTTCCGAGGCTAAAACAAAATGCCTCTTATTTCACTTTGATCTTTTGACCTAGGAAGCCATCATCTGGTACTGTGTACAGCAAGCACATGCTTCGGGCAAGGAGGGAGCCAGCACCATATCTACATCAGCAAGAACCTCGGTGCTCAAAATAAACATTTTCTGTGCAAATACCTGTCTTTTTATACTTCCAGCATGAATTAATAAGTTTCTTTTGCCTTCACATGCAGGAAGGTTTATAGGAATAAATAGTGACTGTTGAATGCCCAGGAAAAGCCTTGAAGCCATTTTACATGTACAGTGATAAAGTACATGTGTACTTGATAGTAGAGAAACGAAAGGCAAAGTAACAGGCAAAATGCTCGGGGCAGCAGTCGTATAAATGGTAGATGAACACAGCTAATTGTGCTGTCCAATTTTATTCAGTTTGACCAAATGTTGCAAGAATTGCCTTCAATATGAATCATTCAGTTTAGCCAGCTAAAGTCGAACTCGTACAAACTTTGGAATGTCTGCTGGGAATTTTAGCATAAATGGTATGTGTGCATCCTTCAGCAGCACCACAAGCCCAGTAAGGTTTTTTCGTTACTGTCTCCCCTCCCTTGGGGTTATTGCAGTGTCTACTTCAAGTGCTTGAGGGTATAATGGAAAATGACTCCATTCTCCAATGAGAAGGCTATATAAATATGCAGGACAAGAGCTTGTAGGCCTGGTTATAAGCATGAATTAGATATGTATAGACCAAAGGCAATATGAATACAATATGTTAAATTGCATCCATATGTGGGAACTGCCCACATCAAAGGAAAGAAAGTGCAATACTTGCAACCTACCAACATAAACATCAGTCTAGGGAAGGATTCTGTAAGGATCCACTAAGTGGACTGTTTCAGCACACACTGATTAGGTAGAGCTATAAGCTGGTAGAGCAAGTGGCAATCATCACCATGGGCTCTCGTGCTCTATTCATTCAGCGTGTACTGGAATGGACAGTCCACTTAGTCAACACTTACAGACTAGCCCCCTAGGGCTGTGGAAGCGCGCAGTATATTAAGCTTAAGTCTGGAGTGCTACCTTCTGCTTATGTGGCAAGTCCTCCTGTTTACCTGTTCCTTTCAACTGAGAGCTGAGCACTGCCTAGGTTAAGTCAGAAAAAGCAACCAGCGTCCATAGAATTCAAACTATTACTATTTGCCCTATATAAGGGGACAGTGAAGCCTAAAATGACACTTGACTTGGGCCATATTTTTCGCGATATGCCCGAGAATATTGGGATTTCCCATCAATTTTACCCTTCCTACATCACATAGTGAACAACCTGAAAACTTAACACTGTTGCGCAGAGCGATGAAGGGTCAGGATTTGAGCGAGAAAACAACACATGACACCTGAGCGCAAACTATGAACTGGTTTATTTTTCTGCAAGTGAAGCGTACATAAAGCCTACACGCATGCACAGGAGCCCTCTTCCCGGTCTACCTACACCCTTTATTGTCAGTGATTATGCTAATCTCTTTATTGCTGAGTGAAATAGACGGCGGGCTGACACATGAGCCCTGTGGGTCCACCTTGAAGTTGTATGCTTCCACGACTTGTCTTTTCCTTTGGTTCCTACTTTTCAGCAGAATCATTGCCTTGTGATAATCACCAGTTGATAGTTTGTGCTCAGGTGTCTATTGTTTTCTCGCTCAAGTCCTGTCCCTTCGTCACTCCGCACAACAGTGTTAAGTATGTTGAACCAACTAGCACACTGCACAATTTTCCTGATCTTGAAAACAATTGTAAACTAAAGTCCGTGAGAAACAAAGTGTCTGTCATGACATACAGATTTATGCATGATCACTTTGCTATATAAAAATACAATTTTAGCCAATGTTAACGAAGAGCTTCACTTCTGGAGTTCACTTAAATAATGTCTGTGATGCATTGTGACAGTATGAGGTCCTGGAGATCCTACTGTGGAGATATGTCAACATTGAGCCTATTCCTGTTTAATGTATGGATAGATGCCTTCACGAAGAGTTGGAGAAACTGCACAATACAATGCTTTATATCACATGTAATAATTATGCTGTGATAAAGTGTACACGCTGAGCTTAATGTTTTAGAAAAGCTCAAGAAAAGGCTCCAGAATAGGTATGATGGATAGGCAACCTTTTATTTGGCTCTCTTCATAGTGAAATCTTGACGCATCACCTCAGCCGCACTTAGTAAAATCTGTGGGCTCGTACTGCCCATGCCTTTACTGCACAAGTTGCCTTGGTGCTCCCAGTCTTGACAGGTAACACTTAAGCACACTCTCATGCACGTGTTTGTTCCAAAGCTACAGCTGCTAACTAAAGTAACTCCCACATGCGATTCTGTAACTCTAGACCTAACTGCAAAAACGCATGCAGTACTACGAGTTTGGCATGGAGTCCACATGACATGTGCACAACTTCAAATTTCGTATAGGCAACAGATAACTGGTAACCTGTTAGAGTAACAAAATGGATGCCAAGGAAAATTCACCCAAAGCCTTAGGCAGGAAAATGAGGTGTTGTGATGAGATAAATAGCAATCACATTTGATCGACTGACTAAAAGCTGGCAGGGGTATTGCATTTGACATGATTGAAATGAGCTGCAGCATGGCATGGTAACTGTGGCAGCCTTTACAATGCCGCGCTCTCTGAATTACACTTATGTGCATCCATATGCTGCAGCAACCAACTGTTTTTATTCAAGAAAGCCAGGTTTGTGGTTCAGCACACATCATACGCTGGCAAACTCACTGATGAGTCAACTCCCTGAGATCATCCCATGAGTCTGAGTGAGCCCAGCTGAGCAGTATTTTGGCGAGTTTGAGCCCGAGTGAGCTCGGCTGAGTAGTATATTCTTATGAGTTCAAGTGAGCAGCTAATTATAATTTTGGCGAGTCTAAATAGTGAGTTCCGATTATTTTGCCAACATATATATGGTCCGTGTACTTTCGAAATTCAGCTACGACACTTGCGCATAGGTTGGAAATTAAGCTTCTCGCCAAGTGACTACTGCATAAATGATCATAGAGCTAGCGAAGAACGATACGCCTTAATGATGCAGCGTGCCACGCGGGATCCATGTGTGCAGCGTGCCAGTGGATGGGTGCGTGTTTGGGAAATTAGGGGGTTTCGACCCATCCACAGATAATTTACATAATACCTTTCTCCATAGTGTATTATTAAACCAAACATCAGGGCGATGGCGAAAATTCGCTTAGGGTGTCCAAAAATTGCTATCGCAATAATACACTATGGAGAAAGGTATTATGTAAATTATCTGTGGATGGGTCGAAACCCCCTAATTTCCCAAACACGCACCCATCCACTGGCACGCTGCACACATGGATCCCGCGTGGCACGCTGCATCATTAAGGCGTATCGTTCTTCGCTAGCTCTATGATCATTTATGCAGTAGTCACTTGGCGAGAAGCTTAATTTCCAACCTATGCGCAAATGTCGTAGCTGAATTTCGAAAGTACACGGACCATATGTGCTCCGTTGCATCCCACATGCTGGGGTTAATTGCGAATGAAAGGGTGCTATTGTGAGCCGAGAAGGATGGCAGCTTTATGCGCGCTGTCCACGTCCCGTGATCAAGTGCGCGCTAGGGTCAGAGAGCGCGCGACGTCTCTTGCCTGGCCGTGCCCGTGCATATGGCTGTCGGCGCGCAGCAGAGTGCATATACACGGCCCGCGCGTGCCACATTTTTTAAAAGTAATTTGCGGCCGGTGTAAAGGCGGCAAGCCGACGTGGCTGCTGGTTTCACGAGTGTCAATTGGAAGTAGCGATATCTAAGTTTCGGGCGAAACTTAGAGAACAGTGACTTCCTTAGAGGGGCCAAAATTTTGGGGCGCATGAGCGGCACCTATAGTAGAATGCAGTGTTCCATTGTAAAAAAAAAAAAAAATTCATGTAACAAAATAGAGTGCTGAGTGTTACGTCTTTGTTAAATCAAGGTTCAACAAAAATCAAGCGCTGGAAATCAGCGCTGGACGCACATGCAACTCTTACTCCACACAGAAAACATTTGAGAAAACATTTTTTTTAAATACTTTGTACATTTGTATAAATCCCTACCTGCGGATATTCCTCTGGTTTAGCCTAATTATGTGCTGCCTACTTAACTTACTGACGCAGCATACGTATCATTGCGAAATTTATAATTTTTTGCTTTTAGAAAAAGCATAGAGTTATTGAATTTTGCGAACAGAAAAAAAAATTGCAACTTCCAATATAGCGCGCTTCCTAGGCTATTAAATAGCTACAATGTTCAAGGAATGTACTGTTTCCATGTTTACTCATGCAGTAAGATGCACTGCTCGTACACCTTGTAATAAAAAGCATATGCATCGACACATAGCAGCTGATATTCTTGCTTATTTTCTCATCACAGAGGTAGATGGGGCACATGAACCAATATGCTCACACAAATCAACGTGACCAACTACTGCGGAGACATGGCAACGAATTCTTTGTTTACCTTGTACACCACAAGTGCGAGGTTTGCGCAATAATTTGACTTCATGAAACCCTATTTATACTACAGGCTTTACGGCAATGCTTGCATGCAGTGCGGTGAAGCGCTCGACAAAACTGCACATATTATATGATTTGTTTGATATTAACTCGAGATGCAAACGTTTGTGCAGGCAGGCAAGCAATGTTTCCATTCACGCAGCGCACCAAAATAGCGAGGTATATGCATTCATCTGGTTTCATGACATCGTACTTTTGCCACTAGCTTTACGGCAGTGCTTGTGTATAGTGCTGCGAAGCACGACGGAACTGCACGTTGTTATACGGTGTGCTTGAAATCCACTCGAGATGCAAACGTTTGTGCAGGCAGGAAACGAATAATTTAATTCACGTAGCACAACACGAGAGCGCGCTCTATGCAGTCCTTTGATTGAATAAAACTCTATTTCTGCCACAGGCTTCACAGCAATGCTTGTGTAGAGGGCTGTGAAGCTCGACGCAGCTGTAACAACATCCCACAGTACACCTGATTTTTACCGAGTTTGTTTTAAAGGGTCCCTCACAGGCTACATAACAAATTTTGGTTATACACTGAAAGTTGTTACGTGCCCTCTAAGAAGTGTTCTACCGCAAGCATTTTTCAAATTGGTTCATTAACAGCAGATAGAGAATGATTGAAGTGCCGCGAACGCATGATTTCAGGAGGCGAGCGTCGCCGCCTATATAAACACTCTCTCGACATTCCCCGTTTCGCCTGTGTAAGCAAATTTCCTTCACTGCGTTCTCCCATACCGGAGCCGAGGGGTCGCGGCGGGTATACCCTGCCGTCTTCTTTTTTTCACCGTCACCGGCACACTTCCGGTGACGGTGTCGCGCGAGCTGTTGCGCTTGTCTCGTTTCCTGTGGCGGACGATAATGCGCGCTCTACACGAGAACACGTGATTAGCGGTATAAGTCAGTGCCCCAGCACTGAGGCAAACGCGAGAGGATAAAAGAGCATTCATGATCGCAATGCTGGAACACATGTAGACAATGACGTATAGTTTCGTTCTCTGCGCGCGTGCAAACGTCGGGAAAAGGAGACGAAACGGAAATTCATGTCTCTTGTTACAGTGCGAAGTAAAACAAAAGCACCCAGACATTCGGGTTGTATTTTTCATTATTTCTCTAAACTTTAATTAGTTCACTGCAGCAACAGATTCAACAAATAACTGATGCTGCCTTGAATCTAAGTCACGTGTCACTCTGAGTGCCATCACAGCACAGCCTGTGCTCCTTTGCAGCAGCAAAGTTACGGGCATTCATCTGCTTGCTGCTGCAATAACATTATGACACTTTAACTCAGAGGTACGATTTTTGTTGTGTGAGATTATAGATAGCCAGTAGACTACTTGTCTGATGTTAAATGCTATGACCCACTGGCAATCCACGATGCACTCAACGAAAACGTTTTTATGCTGTGTGTGGCGTGACTCACCAGTGACCCACACGCAAGAATTCTCGCTCTTGTGTTGCCATCTGAGGTTTGAAATTGCAACTAATATATATTTTTATTGCATTGGACATGGGGTGGCATGTTTGTTTCGGAGAGTGGAGTGGCGGTGCATTTCTCAGTTGGGTTTCTTGCAAACTTTCGCAGCAGTCTTTGAAGTACGTGCCATTGGAATAAGTACCTACATTTTTCTTGCTACTCCCAAACTTTTCAGCGTGTCTAATAGATAGATCCTCATGCCCCTTACGGATGAAAAAAAAAAGCACAATGCAGAGGAAACAAATAAACTTAGTTTTGGGCCAGAAGAATGCACCAGCAACTTCGCGATCACCAGCAGATGAGTCAAGTGCTTCAGTGTCAGATGTTCAGCAGTGGACAGCGAAATCAGTGACAAAGATAGCGTTTACGAACCATCACAGACCTCAGCCAGCATGTCGAATGGAGAGTCAGACCTGACTGATGATTCTGAGGTGAATGATTCAAGATACAATGCTCTCATTTCTCTCAGCCCAGCTCTAGAGAAATGGACACCGGCAACAACCACTTCGCCTAGTGTGACACCACACGTAGTCTAGGCCGCCCACTATTATTCAGTTGCCATCTAGCCGTTATGCCCCATCTTTATGTTCACTGTTTATTACAGATGACATTTGGCAAATGATGGTCAATGAAACAAACAGGTTCACACAAGTGTTGAAGTCAACTACTCCTAAATCTAAATCACGCTTGAAAAATTGGACGGAAACCAATGCCAAAGAAATTAAAGCATTTATTCGAATACTGATTTGTATTGGTCTCCTCCGTCTTCCTACTCCCAAATCTAAATCAAAGTTGAAAAATTGGATGGAAACCAATCTCCAACAAACGAAAGCATTTGTTGGAATACCAATTTGTATTAATCTCGTCCATCTTCCTATCCGAGTCACTACTGGGCAAAAAGTAACCTGTATGGTGTTGAACTCATTCATCAAAATATGAGCCGTGACCGCCTTCTCCCTACTTTTGAGGTTCCGGCATTTTGCGGACAATTAACTGGTTGCAGAGTTGCAGGATCATGTCTTTAAGATCCATCCTCTGGTAGAGAAATTGAACCAAAATTTTTGCCACTGTGCTTGAGCCAGGAAAGGAGGTTGTGATAGATGATACAATAGTGCCATGGTGTGGCACACTTTCGTTCTTACAGAGTCAGGCTGTTCAAGGCATGTACCAAAGACGGTTACAGGCTAAAGGTTGATGTATATGCCGGAAAGTGTGACTGAACAATTGGCATCGGACATGCCGAAGATGTATGCTTGAAACTCCTGCAAAATTACAAGGAAGTTGTGTGCCCGCTGTCCGTAGACAACTTCTACATGAGCTTGCCGCTCACTTTTCGCCTTCTAAAGGAAGACACTTTCATTCGTGGCACAGTTCGCTCAGTGAGGAAAGGGCTGCCAAAAGATCTCACTGAAGTAAAGGTTGCAAATGGCAGTGTTACCGAACTTCAGTCCAAAAATGGAGTGAAGGCACTGAAGTGGATGGACAAGAGGCCTGTTCTGATACTCACATCTGTCGCCAAATATGAAGCAACTTTGGTGGACAGTGGGAAGAAAACAAGGGACGGTGCACCAATCATGAAACATCAGGCCGGTCTCGATTACAATGCAGCAAAAAAGGGCGTCGACTATAGTGACCAAATGACGTTATACCACAACTGCCTTAGAAAAGGACTCAAGTGGTACAGAAAGGTAGCTGTTGAGTTGCTTGTTGGATGTGTCATCATAAATGCGTGGAACATTCGTGGCATGCTTGAAGGAAACTACGCCAATTATAAAATTTCAAGATGAACTGGCTCATTCACTGTTCGGCCCTCGTCAAGACAACATCGAAGAAACTCGTGGGAGAAGTGTCCACATGCTAAGAAAAACAGGCACATCGGCACACGACACTCAGTGGCTCTGCACTGGCTGCTATGCAGCCAACAGTACCAGCAGTAGCCCAAACACTATGGTGAGAGTGAGAAAAGTGACCACTTTCTGTGAATAACGCCCCGGCAAGCCATTCATCTGTTTGTTGTGCTTTAATTCTAAGCACAAGTAACCTGAGAAGCAAGCTAGCTTCAACTGTAAAATGAGTAGGATGAAAACTTCAAGACATGGCTAATGTTCATACTAAATTTTAGCCTTTCTCTAACTAATAAATATTTCTAACACAGGAACTGACTTCTTGTCTTTTTTAATGGCAAGCACTTTGTAGTTCAACATAGGTTTCTAGCATCTTGAATCCATTGAGGGGCTACAGAATGTATTAAAGAAAGCTAAAAATGCATAATGTTGTGCTGAATGTGATCAAGACACATGTACAAGAAAGTATAGTCATTAGTTCGATGAGGACAGTAATGTGCTTTAGCAAGATAGAACTTTGTTACCAACTTGCCCACATTCACATCTTAACAGATTTAACAATGTTTCCACTACGTGGAGAACCTTGATCTACAGTGCTTTTATCATACTGAAGAAGGTTGGTGTTCCTATTATAACACGTGTACTTAAGAAGCTCAATCTCTCAGGATTTCATGTTGTTTTACTTGACATAAGCTTACGAGGCTTACAGATTACGTGCTCGTATCTCAACGTAAACACTTACTTCCTTTTCAATGATTTTCATTTCTGTAAAAGCACAGTAAATTTCGTCAGACGAGAAGTGCAAATGTGTTTTTTATTCTTTCATACTTGGTGCTTGCTATTATACAACTTACTTATATCAACTTGCTTGTTTAGAAAACTCATAAAAAACACTCCCCCCGCCTTCTTCTTTCTTCTTTTACTTTCCATTGACTCTGACTTTCATTATGCTAATAAACTTCAGAAGAGCTTGCTCTCAGGCTAGTTTGTACACACTGCTAAGAATGAAAAAATGGAGAGAAAACGGGACAAGAAAGGCCTACAGAATGCTGATTTGCGCGCGGCAATCTATATCAAGGACGGGGTGCTGGACCAGGGAAGCTAAGAAGCCGCCACAACAAACTATGGGAGCTAGGTGAATGGCTTCGATGTCCACACAGAAACATAAATATAGGAATGTTATAGAATGCTGTGTCATTCAACAACCCCGTGAATGTTGAAAAGTGGGACAGTGATTAGCTGAAAAGAGTTTCAGAGAGCTCCAGGGAGTGGGGAGGATGATACAGTAAGGGGGCTAGGGTGGTGACACGCATTAAGGGCATCAAGAATGAAGTGAAAAATTATGGAACATAGGGGGATTGTCTCATCACTGCTCGATCGCTCAACACCAGATAGCTGTGGCCAGTTGCCTTAGCTGAGATTCACCTACCCTGTCATAGCATGTGCTGTGCTTGCTGCTTTGCAGTCTTTAAAATAGGCTGGTGTCAGGGAAGCATGCCCATAATGCCTGCAATTAAGTAATAGGCGACTTGCAAAATAGTGCCCGCTCTCTTCCATACACAGCCATGGCTGAACCACTCACTAGCAAATCTGGTAAGAAAATAACGCTGACCTTCACTGTTACTTGGGCTGCAACAAGTCTGGGCTGCAAACAAGAAGACACAAGACAGAGCGCTGTCATGTTTTTAGCACAGTTCACTTTCCTAAGTAATGTACCAACAAGGTCATAATATACATTATATAAATACATCAATTTGAAAACAAAATGTTATTTTTAATATAGTCATTTTTAAAAACAGCACAAGGATGATAGCATAATTTTAGGCGTAGTCTTAGCAATGAAAAACTTTTGTCAGAAGTTAAGCGAAGTTTTGGCAACGTAAAAATGTGCATCCTCATTGCTAAAGCATTCCTGTCCGGGGAGTGCTAGGAGTTTGTCTTGGTGTGATGTAAAACCCTCCACACATTTATATAGAATGACCTATTCCTGTTGGTGCTGCCGTGCCCTCGGCTTTGTTGCTTGCTACAGGTTTTCACTTTGTGTCTGAGGAAATTATTATTGTTAGCCGGAGACATTGAATCAAACCCAGGCCCTGACATGACCCGAATTTTACAACAACTTAATGATATTGCAGTCGACATAAAAGATATGAAAGAGAACAGATTACTGAACATAGAGAACAAATTAGATGCCCTGTCCAGGCTTGAGAGCCGAGTAACGTCCTGCCAAGAACAGGTTAGTTGTATGAGTACAACGATTGAAAGGCTTGAAGCAAGGCTTGAGCATCTTGAAAATTATAGTAGGAGGTCAAATCTGATCATATATGGCATCCCAGAAACTGAAGAGGAAACAAATGAATCGCTTGAAGAAACCGTAAACAAAGATATTTTTCATGATATTTTAGGACTCGACCCTATCCCTATTGAGCGGATACATAGGTTAGGTAAACCGGCAATTGACAAAACACGTCCTGTAATCCTAAAGCTTTTAGACAGTAGGCATAAAACTGTGATACTCAAGAACGGAAAGAAACTAAAGGGAAAAGATTATTCAATTGGCGAAGACTTTTCAAAGAACGTTCGTGAACTAAGAAAGAAACTATGGGATAGCGCGAAGCCGAACCGAGATAAAAAAGAAAGGGTTTCCTTGGTGTTTGATAAGTTATATATCAATAATATTCCTTACGTTTGGGACTGCGAAAAAAATGATAAAGTGAGGGTTCAAAAAAACGACGGGATCGGCGCAAGTCGGCCCGTGACGCGAAGTTGTACGCAGTTGCGAAACCGCTCACCGATAAAGTGAGTGGTTCATTTACCTCAGCTTCTTTCTTCACTAAGACAGATAGCTTGTCTTGCCATAGTAACACGGGCCAATCTAGTATAAAAAGCTTGAGAATAGTTAACATTAACGCACGCAGCGTTGCAAACAAGAAAGACTCGCTTGAACTTAAACTGCTGGAGTTCGACCCACACATATCAGTCCTGACGGAAACTTGGTTACATGAGGACTTAGCAGATGACCTGGTATTTCCTCCTCATTATAAAGTTGTTCGCAAGGACAGGACCTCAAGGGGTGGTGGCGTAGCCATTCTCTTAAAAGACTCTGTAGAATGCGACCTTGTATATGATGTTCCTGACCTTGAATGCCTTTGCATAAAAATTTCTTGCTGGGGTCATTCTTTCATCCTGTATGGTTGCTACAGGCCACCAGATGCCGCACCCGACTATCTTATTAAGCTACAACATCACCTGTCTCATTTCCAAAATAAGAAAATACTGTTAATAGGTGACTTCAATCTGCCAGATGTGTGCTGGTACCGCTTACAAGGCGGTGCTAAGTCTGGGAGCAATGCAGACGTTCTGTTTGATGTCATGCTTACTCATGATTTAGCTCAAATTGTAAATCAACCTACTCGTGTACAAGGTTCATCTTCCTCTTTACTAGACTTAGTTTTTGCTAGCCGTCAATATTCTATGCATACTGTATCGGTCGAAACAGGCATTTCAGACCATCACCTCGTAAGCGTATCGATAGATTTAGTTAAGTCCCTTTACCACAACAAAAAAGCCAGTCACGTACGTTGTTTCAAGGATTATTCTAGGGCTGATGATGCCGCAGTGATTGATCATATGGAAACTTGTTTATCGAGCTTCGATGATAATGACGATGTCTACAAGCTGTGGGAGCAATTCGTCGAAATGTGTCAATATTGTCTAAATGCCTTTGTTCCGAATAAACGCAAAAAAGTTCACAAACGCACACCTTGGATGACGCGGAAGATTATTCAACTGAAGCGAAAACTAAAAAGATCTAAGAAAAAAAACCACCAGTTAAGTCAGATTGAAACGCTTAAAAATAATCTTGAACGTGCGGTTCGTGAGTCAAAAGACTTCTACTTTAACACAACATTACCCAGTTTTGTTAAAAATGACCCAAGTAAATTTTGGAACTTCCTGAGTGACAGCAAGAAACATATCTCAAAAATAACAGCGGAGGGAGATACTTTGACTGATCCGATTGACATTGCACGCCATTTTAATTATTTTTTTCACAGCGTATTCTCTGAAGAAGGTGTACAAACTGTACAAAGCGCATCAAATTTTCCTGTATCGGAGGTTGACTTTGTTAGCCTCCCTGGTGTATTTGCTTTGCTTTTAGAACTGAAACCTAAAACTTCTTCTGGTCCTGATAATTTACCCAATGTATTTTTGCGACGCTATGCCGAAATAATTGCGAAGTTTCTTTTTGTGTTGTTTAAAAAATCTCTGCTGTCATCAAAACTTCCGGTTGAATGGAAGACTGCTCGAGTTGTTCCCATCTTTAAAAAAGGTGACTGCACATTACCACAAAATTACCGTCCTATTTCTTTAACTTCCGCATGCTGTAAAATGCTCGAACATATTATTGCTAAACATATTAACAAATTTCTTGAAGAACACTCCATATTAAGCGACTTTCAGCATGGGTTTAGAAAGGGCTATTCTACAATAACACAATTAGTTACAATAGTACACACCTTTGCTAAAACACTGGATATGAATGGTCAAATAGACACCATATTTATGGATTTCAGCAAAGCATTTGATAAAGTTCACCACGAAAAACTGATTCAAAAACTAAAAAACATTAATCTTCCAGACATTTTAATATCGTGGATTCAAGATTACCTCACGAATAGAGTGCAATTTGTTTCAGTCGATGGGTGCAGCTCCAGTTGTCTCCCAGTCACCTCTGGGGTGCCCCAAGGAAGCGTCTTGGGGCCTTTGCTTTTTCAGATTTACATAAATGATATTGTTAATGTGGTTACTCCAGGAACTCATATTCGCTTGTTTGCTGATGATTGTGTCGTTTTCCGTCAAATTACGTGTACTAACGATCAAAACGAACTTGACCAGTGTCTTCGAAATGTTCTTGATTGGTGCAGCGAGTTTTCCATGGTTCTTAACACTGAAAAAACAGTTTCGATGCAAATAACACATAAAAAGAACCCAATTAACCACGTGTATACACTCGGATCATCAACACTAAAGCAGGTTAATAGCTACAAATATCTAGGAGTAACAATCACAAGCCGTCTTTCCTGGAACTCACATATAGATAACATATGCTCCTCTGCATTTAAAAAGCTGTGTTTTCTGAGGCATAAACTAAGAAATTCACCTTCTCACATAAAACTTCTAACGTATAACACTTACATCAGGCCAAAGCTCGAGTATGCTTCGGTTGTTTGGGACCCATTCACTAAACTTAACATAGATAAATTAGAAAGGGTTCAAAGAAAAGCTGTTAGGTTTATCTATTCCAAATTTAAAATCACCGACTCCCCCACTGACCTCATGGCGGCTAACAATATTGAAACACTTGAAACGCGAAGAGGAAAATATCGCCTTGAATTTCTTTATTCTTTACTTAACCATAAGTTTGCTTTGGATCCTTCACAGTACATATCCCCTCTAACCACACGTTATACCCGACATCATCACATTCACTCATTGACACCGTATTTTGCGAAAACTGACTGTTTTAAATATTCCTTTTTTCCGCGGACAATATCCGATTGGAACCATGTTATGACATCTTAATAGTTTGCAATATTTGTCTCCTTATTTTTATGTATATTTCTTTTCATTGTGTTCTGTATCTTTTGAGTTTTAAGAATATATGCCTGTCCTGCTTGGACCCTGAAAAGGGTCTGCAGTATGTACTAAATAAATAAATAAATAAATAAATAAATAAAATATAGTGCTAGAGAGAGAGGTGATGGGGGAGTGGTAGTGGCCAGTGGAGAATCCTTCCCTGAAATGAATTTCTGGCTACGTCACTGAATGTCTGCAATGCCTTGTAATAGCAATAGGTCTTGGATGGAAACACTATAGATGATACCAGTGAACCTATTGAGCCTATTCCTGTTTAGTGAGGTGATGTATGTTTTCCCAAAGAATTATAGAAACTGTACAATGGAATGTTTTGTACCACCTGTAATAACCATGCTGTAAGAAAACAAAGGCTGAGCTTAGATGTTGTAGGAAATCTCTTAAGAGGCTCAAGGATTGGTAAAGATGACTAACTTCTGTATTCTCCACTCAACCCTCCACCTGGATTCAAATGCACAGCAGCCCCACTCCTTGACACAGGCGGTTGCTTAGCTTTAATTAAACTTCATGTCAATTACTGTGAAACACAGCGTCGTCTTCAGTCAAGGGGTGGCACTGCGCTCATCTCAGTGGAATGAAGCTTCCAGTCATAGATGGTTTCAGAATACAGGGTAAGTGACCTCACATTTTACTCTCTTCGTCGTGAAATCTAGACACCAAAGCGTCGGTTTGAACAAGTAATGCTTTAAGCGCTCTCTCATGCATATGTTTGCTTTAAGGCAGAGTCAGCTTACTATTTCCTGCTTCTGCCACGTGCAAATGACATAAAAATATCTCAATAAAATGATTGTGATTTAAGTGGTACACACTCTCTGCAATGTGATTAAATGTTTGTAATAAAAGAAGCACTACTCATGTGCTGGTCAGCATCTGCAGCATTATGTTCACCAAGATAGCTTTTTTGTCTCAATATATTCAATATTGTTGCAAATTTAAGAGGTTTTGCAGCTAACATGTAGCTGTCAACTTGTGTCTCGAGAACATACAGCTTTAGTTGAGAGGAGCGCTATATTGCATGAGACAAAGGAGCATTTTTAGACTGCTTGTTTTATTTGTGTGAAAAACAATTGTGAAGGTTTTAATAGCAAAGTAATACAGTAGGTGTTGGCAACGCGAACAAGCCATGCAAAGTGTATGCATTAGAAATGAACTATCCAGATGAGGACCCCCCACCCCACTGATATATGTCAATGCTATAATATCAAATGCTGTGACATTTAACACATATGGTGACTAAAAAAAAAAAGGATAACTAAAGGAAGAGCAGCATTAATAAAACAACAATATCAACTGCAAAATTTATACAATTTTTCTCAAAACTTTTATCTTCGCATAAACTGTGGCCTCACACACTGTGGGCACTTTTGCTAACAACCTTCACATTTCACTAGTGCTGATTCTAGCTTCCCTTTAGCTTCTAGCTTGATTCTAGCTTCCAGCTCAACTGCAATGTTTTGAACGTCAGGGCATGTGCAAGTGATAATTAGTTTGTGATGGCCATGTGGATCTGTTTCTCTGCCTGAATAATAGGGAGAGGAGGGCAATGTAATTGCCTTGAGAACTATTAAACAGAAGCAGCATGGTGGATGAGGAGCAGTGGCCGGAATAAAACATTTCAGGAGTTCAATGTAGTAAGGATACAGGAGTCATATGATTAACTTCGCAAGAATATGAGGCCATTATAACACTAAGGGAAACAGACTGGCCCATCACACTGAATTTTCAAATATCCTAACTGGTCTAGAACACCTTGCACAGCTGCTGAAAAAAAAAAATTGTAGCATTGTCTTAAAAAGACAGCTTTTTTGTTTGTTTACTCTGCTATGCCACTGTACACATTATTACTATTACTTTTTTTTTTCTTTTGGAACAGAAAGTCACCATATGCCTGGAGGTTTTAGATCACCTTCTTGGTGTGCTCCCGATATATGAACAGTTCGAAAACATTAACATTGTTGCATGGTTTATTGCCCAAGTAGAGCGGCACGTAACGACTGACTACGGAACCAGGCGTGTGAATATGCACACCCTGTATCCAATCAACCCCTATATCAATCAATTTTGTACAATTAGACCTCCATATATTGAACTTTAATGTAACAAACCGTTTTACTTTGCAGAACTTATTTGGTGTGCATATAGAAATCTTCAATTTATTGAATTCTGTTTATCTGCAATTTCAATTTACGGAAACTATAAATTCTTCTAAAATTTAAATGAGGATATGTGTTGCATTTGAACTGTAAATTTTATGGACGTACAAGTGCTTTCCGGGAGTAAAGCTTCACGATTTCCTTCCAAAGTTTATTCGACTTAAGGACAAAATTCTGCAGCAAAGTTATAAACGACCACAGGTGACAAGCAGCTGAATGCGAGGTATCTGGTACAGACCCACGGGGGAAAACTTAAAAACCACAATAGCACACATTCAGGCGAATATGTAAACAGGCGAACTAAGCAGAGAACAAAAACAACACAGCACTGCTTTCATAGGTCCCGAATTATCAGAGTTTCGTCAGAGTTGGTGCAAGCACGCATCCGCAGATAAAACGGGCTCCCACCGTGCATTGACCAATACTTCTAGAGCTGACGCCTACACAATAACCGGGGTAGGTTACAGCACTTGTTTCTGCTCTGATCGTATAGTGTTCGAATGATGTCGCGACAACGCAAGTACTTGCAATAGGGGCGACGACCTTCCACAACTCCAGAACATCACAAAAGACCGTTTGCACATGTACTAACCAGCCAAACAAACTAACCACGGCAGCGAAGACCACTTAAATCGAACATACAACGCAGAAACACCTCGTAATTGTTTCACCATAGAGAAAGGTTACACCTTGTTGCACAGACGCTCACAAGAAATTCAAGAAATGTCCAAAGCGCACTACCGCCGCCTTTTAAAAATCCAACGGGAGCCAAGCCAAATCAGTAATAAGTTGGCTATTTGGGTGAATGCAACGTACCCATTAGAACCACCGGGTACGCGCAACGCCGGCCCCACGAATACCCGGTAATGGCTCCCCGCGAGCGGGCGGGGTGGAAAGTGGGTTAGACGCGGCGAGAGTCGGCGCGAAGAAAGAAATCAATAAACCACTTGACGGGGTTTGGTCGGCTACGGAGCGCAAATTGCGCCGCAGTGGCAACGCGGCCCGCGGATCACAAGCGGCGATTAGGCGAGGCACGACGCAAATCTTGAGAGGCAATTCAACGACTGCGCAGTTAAATAGGGTCATGGTTCGTGCGCGCCATTTTCACGTGCGCCTTTTCGGTCGCGAGAGAAAATAACTGCCCTCCGATTGTAGCAAGGACGCTGAAGGCGGATGAAACGGAGTCAATATAATTCGACGCCGTCGCTGCAACGCAACGTTTTACGTACGGTACGTTGTACCACGGCTCACACGGTGTGTCGCTCGTAGTAAATGGAGTGGGGGCGCGGAGAGCAGCGGAGGACGAACTTAACTGGAACGCAAATGCATTTCTCGTCGCGCATCGCACCCCATGTGTAATTACTAAAATGCGATGGCGCCTAATGCAATTGGTTAAAATTAACCATCCTAATTTTGTTATTTAGCCAATTTGACTTCTCGTACATGCAATGCCCGCATGGTAGAGCAGTCCAGCTTAGAGAGCACAATTAAGAAATCTGCAGCAGGCGATTTCCAAAACGATTCTGTTCAAAGAAAAGAATATATATATATATATATATATATATATATATATAGAAGGCTTTACAGTGCTCATAGGGTCACTTCAACACAACAGTCAGATAAAACATAAAGCTACTTCATGCCAAGTCTTCACAATAATTTTATTATTTCGCCAATTATTCACTTCGGTACCTTGTGCAAGTAATGGCCACCTTTTTCAAGTAATCCGGCTCAGAGCGTAAGGCCTAAAGGTTCAATGAACGTTCTCGCGAGATTCAGCAATTCTTTTCAAAATAGTGCTCGTCCAATGTACGCTGCACAAGCAGCACAAGATGTGTATAAGAAAATGCGTAAAGCCCTTTATTTGAGCAGACGTCTCAGTAGAAAAAAAAGAGGCATCCCTTGAGTTTAAGTCACAACTCGGTCACACGTACGTTTCGCATCATGGCACATAAGAAGAAACAAATAACCTCAGCTTCCTCCTCTTGAAGTGCCATCAGAAGCTGTTGACGAGGTCGAAGGTTCAGTCGGCACTTATACCCTTCATGGCAAAAAAAAGGAAAGGACAGCACAAGACGCAAGTTTCCGACCAAGCTCAGATGCTAACTAGATCCGACATCAGCTTGGAGGCGCCAGACCCTTGCTCACAAGGAAGGCATCAATTCTGGGCTCCCGACCCAGGAAGTTCCTCAGGAGCTCTTCAGCATCCTGCATCGCAAAAAAACACAAGTCAGGGGCTGGCCAAGAGTAATGAAGTCCAAGTAGACGAGACACTCGCATTGTCTGCTCACGTTCTATCCTATTTTTGGCAGTTTTGAAACAATTTCACAGTCACTGTATTTACTGAAATATAATGCCAGCCTCAATTCTAATGCACACGATATTTTTCATGGTCAGGAATATAAAATGCAATGTCCACAATTAAACTGCGCAGCAACAAATACAACAACAACGACAAATTTGAAAATTGAACTCTGGGTTGTTTCCTTACCGGATTTTCATGGTTAGAAAGCGAAATGGCGAATTGTACTTTAAGTATAGCCACAGGAGATCACTCATTGTTGCTGTTGGAGGTTAGAAGATGTGATTCAAGCTTGGGGAAAGGGGGGGGGGGAGGGATAGGGACATGATTTATTGCAGTTTTGGTTTCATGCTAGATTCTAACGTGCACATCATATCTTGTGAATTTTAGTGAAAGAAGTGTATTAGAATAGAGTAAACCTCAGAATAGAATAATCTCTGTTCTCCACGTAACAGCACAAGCACCTAGGTAGACACCAGCACTCTGACAGTATTGCAGACTGCACAAAAACATCAGCAAGATAGAAATACCTAAAGGTTAAGAGCCATTTCTCGACATTTGATTGAATAAGTACAAACTGTGTTGCTCTTTTACATTTAGTATAACAAAGCAACACCGGGCCTATGAACGTACCGCAATTGTGGATAGTTTGGGATTAGCCCATTATGTCTGCACGTAACCACATGGTCCCATTTTCCACACTATGGATTTCCATTCATCATGAAAGAAGTAGATGGCTCAGTTGCAGAATTTGTGTTTAGAAGATTGAGACTTGCTTTATACAAACTATATGGCAGGATATGTCTATCTGTGAACGGAAGTTTTTTAGAAATGCAGGAAAAAATCAGTCTTTAATGGGTTAAATATTACACAAAATTTTTTGCATACTTTATATAAAATGCTTCAAATTTTTTCTTGAACATGTTTACTCAGCTCTTAGTGCAACATATTTTTGTCCATAACTGAACGCAACAAACATGTCGGCTTCCAACTTTCTCTTCCTAAAGCTTGCCGACTAGTCTAATTTTGGCGATCTGCATTTTCCTTATTTTGCTTTCAAACATTTTTAAACGCAGGTTCACCTTAACCAGTGACAGAAAAGAAAGCAATAAAGGAAAAGTTTTTCGTGCAGTAATTCTTCCCCTAAGCATTTCAATAGTTAAGGAATTCGAGAAAGTAAAGCCTAATGAAATACAATTTGGGAAACTTCCCGTTCCTTGAGGAAGCAAATCCAAGAACTAGTATTCCAAAGAAGCTGGTCTTTCCAATGACTAATGGCAGCTATAGCTGCTACGATTGGCAGTTGACCCCTCACCTTCGTCGAGCCAGCCTCAAGAATCTGCCTCCGATAGTCCATGCCGGTCTTGGGGTTCAGGATGCCCTCCTTCTTGAAGCGTGTTTCAAACAGGTCCATGCTGTACACTTCACTCCACTGTTGGAATGGTGAACCAGCGGTTGACGTCAATGAGCATCGAATGAAGGGGCAAAGAACAAGACAAACACAGGGGATAAAGCAAATGTTGAAAGAGGGCCACTGACATCAAAACTGACTGACTGAGTGATTGATTCATTCATTGATTCCTTCATTCATTCATCCATCCATTCAATCTGGTTTAAGGTGGCACCAAAGAAAAACACCACATGAGTCTAGACTGTCAAAGTATTCCTTGAAAATTCTCTATATTTGTTAACTTAGGTGGATAATAGGTTGATTATCAGAAGAGAACAAAAGCTCTATGTTATATAAATTATTTTATTCCTTTAACGCTGAAACCCAAGCACATTTCAATGCGTATTTCTGTATTTGGGCTTAGTTGGCTCAGTGGAACTTCGTGAAGCTAGCCAAGTTCAATCCTTATCTCCTTTAGAATAAATGTAGTCCACTTTAACTGATAAACAATTAACCAGGCCGTACCAGGTGCCATCAAAATTTGTGACACTACAGCGAGCTGCTGTGGGAACCTCAAAGTGGCACTGCCACCCGTCTTTCGTTTTTACGGCTTTTGTGGCTTACCAAGCGTCTTCTCACAGAAAGCGTACCCTTTTCGGTACTACTGAAGGGTAATTTACTAGCAATTCCTTGAAAACATTTATTAAAGGGCCCCAGTGCAAATTTCAATTATTCACTGGTAGTTTTAAAATGCAGTCTAGCGATTGTTTGAACGAAATAATTTTTCAGATCTGTTTATTATTGGAGACAGAAGAGATTGAAAGACCTGTTGCCATACCACCAGGATGCAAGGGCAACTGCCAACAGAGACACTCTCTCCCTCTGCCTCGAGTAGTGTCCGCTAAAGCTCTTAAATGAAATAAAAGTAGCACGATCTTTTAAAGAATGCTGCTGTCATACCCTCTCACTAGCCGAACACCATCACATACTCTCGCAAGCTTTTTTCTTGCTTTGTATTTTGCTTCTGCCGACATCGCAGTGCCAAACATTGCGAGAGGTATATGCAGGCACCTGTCTCGCACCTCCTTTGTGCTTTTTCAGTTTAATTCCGTGTTCGTGACGCCGTGTTGCTGCGCCTTTGGATGCAGCACACGTGAACCTGACGGCAAGTGACTGTTCCAGATTCCATCTGCCAAACGAGACAGAGCGCAAAGGAAGGTGTGGTTTCAAAGAATCAGCCAAGCTGAGTTCAGCCCAATGCAATGGTCCTGGATCTGTGAGGAAACCGAGTGATTCTACGCTCGTCACTAATCTCATATGATGCCACTTGCTGGAAGTGGCTTCGTTAGTTTTTCGCTCCCTTAAGTGCCGCATGTTTGCGCTGCGTTTATGTTCAACTTTCGTGCCCAACTTCAATGAAGTTGTCTCCAAACACTCATGCTTTTTGTCAACTCAGTCATATATTCCATGGCACTGTCTTTGTTTCACCTAAATGTATGCAAACAGCACCTTTGAGTGTATCCCGATACGTTTTGAAGCAGTGATGGTACATAGGTAAAACAAGGGGCGCCAACCTGCAGAAAGATGAACTTATTGGGGCGACTTCGCTCCTTCAAGAGAAACTCAATTTGGTGCTCCGCAGAGATCAAAGTATCTGTTGCTATTGTCCGCTTTGTCAGTGGCCAGGGCAAACTTGGAGGTTAACTCCTCGTTTTTACTCTGCATGAATTTTGACAAGATAGTGTGCAAAATACGCAGCGCAGAATTTCTCGCACCCGCACGCAACATACACAAGCGGCGATATGATCCACAGTAGCAGCCTTGCACACACCTGTTAGATGACTGCTGCCACGCTTCTCAAGTTCACAAAAAGAAAAAGAAAATGTGTGGATTTATGTAAGGTACCCTACAAGCGAGCAAAGCAACTTGTGTCTCATTATCGATGGACCGCTTCCGCCGATTGATCAGTAACTCACCCCCCAGCTAGTGAAAACTCTAAGGCAACTGTGCACCTGCTGCTAGTCAATCATTTGCTCTCACAGCCTAGTCTTAATTTTAAAGGCTCACTGTGCGCGTTGGCCACTGGCCAACAAGGGAATGAAGCTGCTGAAGCGTGATAGCGACGGCGGTAAATCAACCAACGTCGAGGTCGCATGCAGCATGCGTGAGTGTCTCGCACTAATAGCAGAGCCAACTAAGCGCAACCACACTCGGATGCCCTTTCTTGATGTTTCGATTGCGAGTCATAATATAATGTAAAAAAAATTCCAATCAAAACACGACCTCAAAAGCGCGAGCGATACGTAGTGACTGCGGTTGATTCATAGAGCGTCTGCTAGTTCAGCACTGCGTACGGGGGAGCCACGGTGGACAGAAGAGAGAGAGAATGCCCGTGCAGGAGGAAGAGGGAGGAGACGGTGCTACCTTTATTTCATTTAGGGGCTTTAGCCTGCGCATGCGACGTTCCTTCCCCGCCGTTTCCCATACCAGAGCTGAGGGACCGCATCAGGTTCATGTGAAAAGCCCTACCTCCTCTTTCCCCCCCCCTTCCTATTTGCTGCACAGTGCATTTCCGATGGCGGTGTGTGCACAAGTGATGTTGTTGCACGTTCCCTATCAAACAATGTACCGAAACCTGTTGTGGAGAGCGACATTGCTAGGACTGTGCTTTACATCACGGCACTTGTGCATGTTACCTTGACTCTCTGGTTTAGAGTGACACTTTTTTGAGGGGAGGACACCTGGCGTCTGGTCTGAAAATTCAACTGCTTCTTTGGCGTGCAGCACTGTAATACTTTGCAGTGCCACAATCACACAATCGTCACAATTGTGCGCTATTGACACAATCGTCAATAGCGCATAATGTGCTGTGCTTGTCTGTTTATTATGGACAGACATGGCGGGGGACCCTTAAATCACCATAGCAACACAGAGCTTGAGGGATGCTGCTGTAAGAGTCCTCCAGATTAGTTTTGACAAACAGGAGTTTTTCAATGAGCACCTAATTCCAGGAACACTTTTGCACTTTGCCCTCATCTGAATTTTTGGTGCTGGCTTTACTGCAAACATCGGTTATGAGCTAACTGCACAAGTCTATGCACTTGTTCATCGTTTCGTCCCTATCAAGATGTGCTGACAGGGTTGGGGAATCTAAATGGTGGACTTGTGCTAAGCAACAGACCATAAGCAGACATCACAGCATTGGCACATTGTAACTAATATCTAATTTTCTCGGATTTAATTACTCTCATCTACTCCTCATTGCAGGATGGAGGACTCAAAAGAAATCTATCATTGAATGCAAACATATATTTTGACATCGAATGATGGATCCCTATGCTCAAGTATGAAGAAGTGACCCTGAAAGTATCCCGAGAACAGCCAATTTATGATGTATGATGTACTTGATGAAATTTGCAAGACATTGAAAAACTTGGTTGATGCGCTCTCCGCAATTACTGCTGTAAAATGAAATGGCCCACTTGTACGCACCAAGTAGCCGTAGTAGCGAGAGTCATAGCCGTTCATCAAGTGAACGAAGTTGCCAGCAAAGTTGGTCCCATCCTGTGGCTTGTAGCCGAGCAGCTTGTCCTGGATTTCTCCAAACAGCTTGGCCGTTTCTGCCTGGGACAGAAAAAAAGACATCCAGAAATCTCACGGTTAGGCAAACAGCTCAGGGTTCATTCACTATTAAGCACAGGGGGACACGGGTCTTAGATACTAAAAAATCACGAGAATATGGGTTTCTTAACAGTGGTATTTTCATAATATACAAACACTGCCGTATGTTCTGACCAAGTTTCCCGCGTCATGGATCAATATTTTAGCCGCAATATCAATTTATGTAACCGCCAGGCGCTATATTTTGACAGAAAGAAGCATAAGAAGGGGGCTTTTTTCATGCCACGCCGCTGCTGAACGACGTATGCTGTCGCAGCCATCTTGGTCGCGTTGGAAAGAACTACTTCTCTTCTTCAATTTACCACCACATTTTCGTTCGGCCCCCACCCCTATTCATTACTTAGAAATACCGCACCGAAAAAAAGTCCCAGCGTGCGACCCCATTCGCCCATTCCATGCATGTGACTAAATAAAGTCCTGCGATTGGCTTAGGCGGCTGGCGTTGTCTGCTACAGCGTGCAGATGCGCTTGAAAAGTGAACCGCGACGCCATTTTGAAAGCCGCTAGCGTAGTGTGTAGTGATGTCGGAAGTTTGCCACTTGAAACAAGTTTGGCAAGAAAAGAAAGCGAGCTTGCTACAACTTCGAAAAGTGCTCCGACCTTGCCGAAAAACACAGCGACAAACACCCGCTGGTGGTTTTTGCTGTTGGAGCTGCTGTGGCTGAGCCAGTAATGAAATTTAATTCATGGAACGAGAGAGCTTCATCTGCCATACTCCAGGAGCTTCATTTGAACCCGGAGCTACCAAACAGTATGAGAATGGCCGAGAAAGATAACCGGCAAGCAGCAGCATCAGCCCGCAAGCGTGCATCTGCAGAAAATCTGCGACAAGCCTTCAAAAATATCAGTTTTGATAGCTGTAGACGGACTGATTACATCTCTGGTGGCTATTGACCATTTAGATATGTAGATAGATGAATAATTTTTGTTATGTTTGAACAAAAATGAGCTTGTCCGTTTTTCCTTTTTTTTTTGCATTTTCTTAAAACATAAATTTTTGAATATTTGCATCCTTCCAGGAGCAATTTCGCAGTAATCGGGGTACCTAGAATTGTAATTTTTTTTGCAGTATTGAGCTACATGAATAATGCACACAGTACTAAGACCAGATTTCTGTATCTCAGTTTTAATATTTATTTTATTGTCCGTACATTAAACAGCCACTTTGAACCCATATTGACCAGAAAGCTTTGATGTGCTGTATAGATGTTAATAATTGTTATACCAAAAAAAACTATTCCTACCATTGTGAAGCTTATGGTTCGTAGTATCCAGCTATGTGCCTAAAGCAAGATATTGATGAGTTTTTTGCTCCATTGTTCCCAGAAACAATGCTAATTATTTTGGTTAACTTATGGCATATCTTAAAAACAATTGCATATTTGGAATCGGCATAAAAGAACTGAACAAGACCATGCAGTTTCATTAAATTTGCTAAAGGGGGGGTCTTAATGAACCTCAGCATACCCTTAAGCAAGCTAGAGGGGCTGCCAACACAAAAGAACTTTGTTAAGCCAAGGAAATTTTCCATACCATGTAGAAGAGAGCAAATTCATACGCGTTCGTAAAATTTTTCAGTTATGGTAGATAGCCAACGGTGATAGTTAATAATGTCAATGCCCGCCGTTCGTACTTGTGCTACACGTTTTATTAGGAAACTGGAACTGTCTTGGTGCCAACTCTGGTTTTCCCCTTAAAATAGATGCAAAACGCAGAAGCACTCTCACAAGACAACCTCCGAGCCAAATTGAATGACATTTGTTCCATTTAGGAGAAAGCTGAATTCTGTCGACTGTAAGAAGCAGATTGTTGATATAGAGCCTCATAGTTTTTGAAAAATAGACGAAAATCAGTAAGTCTCAAAGAGTTGAAGTACAGAGTTCACGAATCGAAAGTTCCTGCACCATGAACAGACATCGCTGTTTTGTGAACTGCATCCGTTAGTTGCCTCTGAAGCAGACAAACGTGATAACCTAAGAATTCGCAGCTTCTCGCTGGCTCTGCCTGGAATCACGTGGTGCCTTGATTGTTCGTATCATCCACCGCAGCATGAAAAAGCTGTTCGCAACACTTAAAATTTCGCAGGTAGTAAGCTAATGAACTTCGACCAGGAACGCTGAAAAATGTGTATCATCCTGAAGTTCATATCAGGTGTGATTGCGCCACCGAGATTCTACTCTGCTTAGATAGGAGCTCCTGTAGTGCAGCTCCCTTTCTTTACTCTCTCTCCTCTGTTCCAATTTCTTGCTCATCAGCGACTTTAGCAGTAAGCCCATTAAAGTTAATTTCCTGTCACGAATTTCAGCGTCAATCTTTTCTTTCTCAATGTACAGCCTCTATCCTGGTCCAAGACTGATAGTATACTTAAACGAAAGGAAAGAAGAAAAAGAAAAAGCCAGTGAACACCCAGTGATAAACGTTAGCTGATGAGCAAAAAATATGCCAGTTTTCTCAAGTCTTAACAGCACGGATTGACAAATGCGGCGCCCAAGTGCACCCAAGGTACAACGGACAAGTGTTTCCACATTCCACCTTCGTCAGAATGCGGTTGCTGTGGCTAGGATCAAGCCGGCGGCCTAGAGCCCAGCAGTACAATGCAATAGCCACTGATGGTACCACCATTGAGAGAAAAAACAAAACAGAAAGAAAGTAGGTTACGAAGGAGACCATGGCTATACCTGCGGCTTGACATGCAGCTCCAAGTCGAACATGGACAGAGTGATCATGCGCAGGTTGAACTGGCCCACGCTGGCGAGCCGCGAGGCAATCAGCGGGTCAGCCAAATCCTTGGGAAGTGGCTCGCCAGAAGCGTGGTGTTTCGACATGCGGCTCAGGCTCTCCAGGTCCCAGCACCAGTTCTCCAGCATCTGGGATGGGCACTCCAGGAAGTCCCGCTCAACCGTCATGCCCCTGCAAAGAAGCCGCAGCGCAGTCCAGTGACGCTCCAGAGAAACAGGTTACAGTTCAATGACTGACCAGTGGAGACAAGTAGCATTTGCATTAGACTAAGGACCGGGACGTTATTTGCGGAGATGCTTGACCCTCTTGCCTCCCCTGACATCTGCCTGCTTTCTCCGCATGGCTCTCGCATCTCCTACTATTCGGCTTTCCCGCTTAACGCACACACAATGACGGGAGGCGGTGTTGTATTTGCACAGCTACAACAAGTGATAGGCACATGCACTTTTAAAAATTATGGCACACTATTGAATTTGCCACATTGTCAGCTTTGATGCTCACAGCGTGGTTACAGCCTGGTTGGCTCAAAATGCTATCATATTGTAGCAACTCAACATACGGTAGAATTCGAGAGAGTCCAAAATAGTAGCACACCTACTTCATCCTGGCAAATCAAAATTCGGGGGAAAAATAAAAACGTAAATAACATTTGCACATGCGTCGGTGCTTAGGGTTTTACACATGGCAAATAGCAGTCTTATCCTCTCCCTCCCTGGTACGACAGTACATGGATCTCTGCAATATGATCTCATCGAAATGTGGTAGCCGGGAGTCAAATCCACAACCTTGCACCCAGCACTAAACGTCTCACCGAATGAGTCGCCACAGCCAGCTGAAACTGTGGTTTTAGTTGTTATGACTGCAATATCTGGTTCTTCAAGCACACTTCCTTGTCAGATAAAGACAGAGAAAGATAGGAGTAGAAAAGAGACCGGGAAGCATACTCTAGATGTTCCTAGAACAAAGTGTAAGCAGACGAAGAAGACAGTGATGGGTGGAAGTCGTGACAAGCACGGTGTTACGAAGAATCAATTGCTGCACTCACTCGAACATGACTAGCTCGGCCTTGCTGCAAACGTGATGCATGGTGTGGCCAAACTCGTGGAAGAAAGTTTCCACCTGGGCGAGAGGAAGACCAAGTGAGACAGCGTAGAGATCAGCACCGCAAATGGAATGCTGATAGTCTGGACTGATAACAGGCAGTGCAGAGCATTTAGTGCAGGCTCGCACGTAGCAAAAGTAGTCGTGTACACCCATCTGTCAACGCCACACGGACGTCACTGGTGTGCAACTCCGTGCACACTGTTGTCAGTAAATTCTTTTCATGGCCCATTCGAGTTCCCATTCTATTAGAGTGCCCTAACAGGGCCGCTGGTCATGTGAAGCCTCTTTCACAATGCCATTTTTCGCTCCGTCCAATCACCACAACCAATAAGCAAACTTCTGAGTAGTGCTGGCTTCCGAGGAGAACTCCCACCTCCTCCCTTACTCTCACACGCCCGTTGATAGTAAGCACAACAGAAATGTATGTGTATTTTCTTGACTTGAAGAACACAAATGTTTACAGTAGTGCAGATGCACAATAATTTATATTGCAATAGAAGTATTTTCACCAGTTGACAGAATGCTTATTTGCAATGTTAGCTAAGCAACTAGAAAGCCAAATTGATTTGGTTTTGAGGACCAAAGTTTCAGTTGTTAAGCACAAACACATGTGCTGGCCAGCCTTACTGCCATCATAGGCTGCTTGGATGCTGCTTTGTTGCTTCGTCGGCATATATTTTTTTCCACGACAGTGATAGAACAGCTCCTGGCTGTGTGAATGACTGCAACTGAGCATTACTGCTACCACAAGAGAGTTCCATTGACAAAAATGAAGCCATGGCATCGATAATGTAATAATTCTGCTCGAATGATATTCCTTCTTGCACTCTGCGAGTTGTTTGAGCAATGCTGCGCCAACCTTATCACTGTGATCACCTAGCCATGAACAGTGGATGATAAAAGAGGAATAGAATTGAACAAAAGAAATCTGTTGTGTTATGCTGTCCCTGATCATCACTACGAGACACATTTTTTTTTTTTACATACGCCTTTAAAGACCTAGAAATGATAAATAAAGGGAAATGAAAATAGGTGAAAAAGCAACTGGCCACAGGTGGGATACGAACGCAGGCCTTCATATGCTCTTACCAATTGAGCTACTGCAATGTTGTTTTCTCATCCACTTTCTTACGTATCTGTGCCTACATACCCTGGGAGTGTTAGCGAGCGCCACCGTTCACAGATTTGGCAGCAAAAGTAGAACATTTTTTCTGCCACCAGGGGTTACGTGATACGTCTCTATGTCTCATATAGTCTCTATGGGACTCATGGGATAAACTATACATCTTCAATTAAAAAATTAATTGATTCACTTTGTGCTTTCCTTGGCATCATTATATTGTCACAGTGTAGCGACGGTGAAGGAAACAGTAGCAAAACTGTCAACCAGCAAACTAAGTTTTTATTGGGCGAACCTGTGCCTACAAAAGTAAGTGACAGTCGAAGCATAACAATAGTGGCGAGCACAGTCGGCGATCGGCGAAATCTGATCTGCGGGTCAAGCGCGTTGGCTTCTATACATGACTCGTCGAATATTCCAGTGGTGCACGCATACCTGTTTACGTACCTTGCAGAAAGTACTAACCAATTCATGTCATGCCGCGTACAATCTGATCACACACAGTTCAGTGAGAACATACATAACAGATAGAATCAACAATAACATTCGAGTAAGTTCCAAATCATGCAGGTGCGTCTTGAGCTGAGTGATAAACTTAAAGAGGAAGCTTTAGCTGGGGTGCTCCTATCTAAATACACGTAAAAGGAGAATTCGTTTTTCTCGGCAACCACTGCACCAAATTTGACGAGGTTTGTTGCATTTAAAAGAAACACTTAAAATCTAGAGACTGCTGGTTTCGAATTTTTGAGTTAGGTTGTTAATTTTTTATTAAAAATTAGCAAAGATCAAAAATTTTCAAACACAAAGCTATACAGTTTACAACTCTGTAACACAACAACGAAAAAATGCTAACACTATTCTGTGAATTGCATCTAATAGTACACCTAGTGCGGACGAAATTGATATGTTACACATGAATATCAAAAAATTTAGTAGTAATATGAAAATGCAGCTTTTGCAAAACCCTTGTAACCAACATAACAAATTCAGGTAAGATGTAAAATAACACATTAAATTTGTCCACTTTGAATGATCCAATGGATGCCGTTTGCAGAACCGCGATATCTGTTCTTGATGCAGAGCTATGAATTTGTAAACTTCGTGCTTCTATTTTTTTCATATGGTCAAATAATTGAAAATTTTTTTAACAAAATTCAAGCCCTAAACGGAAATTCTGCTTCCAACAGTCACTAGAATTTAACTTTCTCTCTCAAATGAAATAAATTTCATTAGAATCGGTCCAGAGGTTGTCTCGGGAAAACGTTTTTGCAT
Source organism: Dermacentor albipictus (assembly GCF_038994185.2). NCBI lineage: Eukaryota > Metazoa > Arthropoda > Arachnida > Ixodida > Ixodidae > Dermacentor > Dermacentor albipictus. Next base: position 48,535 of record NW_027225707.1, on the reverse strand, counting down.
ATTACATGTATCTGAATAGGTTGCGCCGGAGTTGGGCTTGAGCTAAAGCTTCCTCTTAAGCTGATAGTGGGTGAAATGCCGTGCTTGGTGAAAGGGTCAATAAGTACACGTGTCAATTTGTTGGCTCCATATGACAGAGCTTTAATTAAAGATGCCTTTCAGGAACTCTGTGTCACTGCCAGAGCACTCTGAAACGTCGATGCAAATAGGGTGCTAGTCTAGTTCTCATCTTACTTGTGCACTTTTTTGATGAGAGGTGCGAAATTTGCCATGTCTGACAACTACCCACGTCAAAGTGTGTCAGCAGAGATGGCTTGTCCGCTGTGGGTTTTGGAAAGTTGCAGATGACGGCCACGACCGGAAGCTGTCTGGAGCCATCCTGCTTGAGACAGCCTACCTACAAAAAAAGTGCCCCGATAGTTAGGAAACAAAGCCAAGCCGCAGAGTCACCAAGCCCACACAGCCGAATCTTGACAGTGAACATGGATATAATGAATTATCAAATATAATGAGGTAAACCTAAATTGTTTTTCAGCGATATCAAAACATAACAAATGTATGCTTGTAATGAATATTGAATGTAACAATGGTATATTCAATGATATTCAATGGATAACAATGGTATGGTCATAAAATTTTAGTTTAATCAACTCCTGAGGAGATGTCGCCACCAGTCTGTGGGAGTTTCACGCTCACAAATCATATTGGGCACGGCCAGACGAGTGTACTCGGACACCGCACCCAGAGAATTAATGCTCCTTCTCTGCTCACCTGCAGTGGCATGTTGCAGAAGTGGCTGTACTTGCCCTCCCGTGGGAACAGGTCCATGAAGAAGTAGCCAAGCAGCTCCTTGGTCTCGCTGTCGGTCACCTTAAACTGTCGCAGAGGAGAAAAGGGGGCAACATCAAATAAGAACACAAGCTGGATGGTGTACGTAGAGGCCCCGCACACTTGTACAATTCTTGCATCCGGCCTTGCACGACAAACTCGCGTGACATTTCAAGGGTGCTTCAACTAGTTAGCCAGAATGTAGCGATTTGAACACGTGATGAAGACCAGAGTAAACATTTTTAAAAAAGCAATACAGTCGAGCACCTCTACAACGAATGCCTCAACAACTAAATGACCTGTATAACAAAGGAACAAGTCTGTTCCGGTTATATTGAAAGCTGGGCAATTATACGGGTCACCTTTACAACCACGTGGCCCGAATAATGAATGATTTCAGAGGCCCTAAGCACTTCATTGCAAAGGTATTCGACTGTATACTCCACTTAATATTTAGCAGGCAATGCTGCAATAGTTACCGAGGTAGTGTGGTCAAAGAAGTCTCACTATGTGGGTGTCTACAGTACCATAGTTTCTGGTCAGCGATGCTTTCTATGAAATACCTACTTCATACATTACAACTTGTCAACATAAGGTTACATCAAGTCATGTGTTACTTGAGCCCTTCAGTACTTCCGGTACGTGACATGTATGCGTAGACAAGCGGTGCGCTGTGTGGTGGCTGGTTGCAGAAATGCATCTCAAATCTTCTGTGAAACTGAACGTTTAACAGCGAGGCAGGAACAAGAAGACGTGAGGACTAGCACTTGCCCTCGTGTCTTTTTGTTTATGTCTCGCTGTTAAATGTCCGTGCTTTCACACAAGATGTTTCAACACCAACTAGCCCAATAAGTTATGCTACTGAGTCGCTCCAATCACTTGGCAGTAGACACTTGTACAATTCTGTGACATGAAAGTATGAGAGCTAGGGTGCGATCTTGTACGCGTTCCAAACTCGAACGGAGGCGGTCCGTTCTTGCCGTCGCGAAATTGGCGGTCCGTTCCATTGCGTTTGTCCGATAGCAGACAACACGGAATGATTGACAGCAGATATCACTTCACAATTGACGTCATGACGTTCTTCACCGTTCAAACTGACCAACCATGTGCGGCTCGGTGGAACGGACCGCCTCCGTTCTATTTTGGAACGCGTACAAGATCGCACCCCTAATGTCAAATCAAATGACATGATCCATATGTACATATGTTTTCATATGCGACAAAGAATTTGTTGGTTGTTAACATGAGCAGTGACAGCAGTTGCCTTCACAGTGCTATTTATAAAACGTACAAAACATAGATTAACACATAATCAGCTGCATGGTAACTTCATCGTGCCTGATGATTACAATGTGTCGGCTGCCTCTCTTTGCTGCTTTCAACTTTAGGAGACCAAACTTTGTATGTGTATGTGCATCATCCCAGCATAAATTTTTGTTGTAGAAGTAAGTGCAACAACAATAAGGAAAACAAGAAAGTTCACTGTTTTCCCCAGGAGTCAAGACTGATGTTGCAATAAAACGTGATAATTTCAGTGGATGCACGTGGGTTATCTGCATTAAAAGTGTGCAGTACTGTTCCGAGACTATGCCACCCGCGCTGTGAAATAGGCAGTGAAGATGCTCATTGCTCAATGCAACAACCCTCCAGAAAAGTTGCTAGTCCCAGAAGAGGAAAACTGAACGCTTGCCGGCATTTTTCTCGTTTCTATTCCTGCGTATTTCTCGATTCTAAATGCTGTATTCAGACGTGAGCTATGGTTATTGCTTGAAAATCTTCCTAGGGCAGGCCAAAATTAGACGCTTTTGATGGGAGATGACTCGTGTTCATTGCATTCGCTGTCCTCTAAGCTCCGCTGAGACAGACGCTGCCACCGAAGGGATCGCTATTGGAATCACCATAAGGGTCAGGTGCGTGCGTGCAGACTGGTCAAGTTCAAATTATCGAGGAAAGGCCAATTTTAGGATCGAAATAAAGAAACTTAGGGCCCCCAGAAATGCATGAACGCTGATCGGGACCTCTGGTCAAGATCAAATTAACCAGAGTTGAATTAACGGAAGTTGACTGTACATGTATTAGAACTGGCAGCACCAGAGTAGGCTCCAAGCTAAACCTCCTCTTAAGCCATGTGTCAAACACAGTAAAGAAAAGACCAGCTGCATTCGCTTACCAAGCGAGCCTCAGGATGCCAGAGGCCCGGCTTTTCAACCTCTTCGAACTTCAGGCTCAGCAACAGCTGCGCATAGAAGGGAGACACAATGCGTTGCTTTCTCTTTCTTCAGCCACGCCTCCACAGCTGCAATTTGAACACGCTGAAGGACACTTTCTCATACAAATAAAGGCAGAGTGCAAATAAGCCGATTTCATCAGAGCTTTCACACTATGATATCAACACAGTACCAACTAAACTTATCAGAGCACTTGTGCTACAGCACTTATTGCGTGAATCAGTCCTAATCATGCAATACACACAATTGCACACACAATCTCTATACGATATTTTGTGAGTAAGCACGCACACCTGGTGTTGTATTTTATGCACACAGAAGATTGGCGACATTAATGATTACCCATAGTCGTAATAACCACTTACAGAGACAGCGCTCGAGATAATCAACCCTGAACAACAGAGTGTGCAAACAACCAATCACAGAAACCTATCAGCCTTTGAAGGGAACACAAGAAGCCTAGTGGTCATTCACATGAAACAATAAGTCCATATGTCATATCATAAGAAGCCCACAAACACTGAAACCAAGGACAACATAGGGGAACTTACAACATAGGGGAAATTTTTTTTTGCGAAGCTTGTGGGATTGTTCCCCATCTGTGGCAAGTTGTTTTTTCATCCACTTTCATTTCCATTAATTTATCGTTTCTTTAAGTCACTTTTTAAGCACAAGTAATTTCCCCTATGTTGTCCTTGGTGTCAGTGTTTGTTGGCTTCTTATGATATGACTAATAAAAATCGTACCCCTTGTTTAACTCCCTTTCTTCTTGCTTAATAATTGTATATGGTAGTGTATATGTTGGCAATTCAGAATCACAGACTGTGCACGGGCATGGTATGTGCCAGCAGGATCTTGCAAGATGGCGTTGCAGAACAAAAGGGGTCTTTCTAACTTTTCTTTAAATGAGCCAGAGTTTTACACAGAGTAAGCATAAAGCGTTGAAACGAAAGGGTGACCTTCGTGGTACCACGCTTAAAGATAAAATTTAAAAAATAAGCAGAAGGTGACTAAAGAAGTACATGGGGTATAGAAATGCCATGCGCCGGCTGCTATACCGACCTCGTATATGCCGAACAGGCCCTTCATGACGACCTCCAGGGGAAAGTACTGCCGCAACTTCTCCTGGTCCACCTTGTAGTGGCGCTCCTCCACCAAATTCTTGTAGAAGGCCACGTCCCAGGCGTGCAGCTCGCCATCGAAGGGGATCCCATGTCGCTTGCACTGGCGAGAAAAGGGGGAGGGTAGAAGGAAAGAGGAGGAGAACTCGGGACGTGTTTAAACTAATTGCTTAAACTGAGTCGTCATATTCACTGAACACATCACTACTGCTACTGTGACAACATTTTTTTTTGCTACATAGTATCATGCAGAAGCTAATGTCATTAGTGTAATGTGCTGGTGCTACTGCCTTCCACTCTACCGCCAAACAACTGTGAAAGAGCAGGCCATGGTAGTACGAGTTTAGAAGGAGGTGGCCGTCAGCCTGGACAGTGGCCATGATGGGCCACACCCTTCCCTTGCCTGCTGCCATGGTTCCACAACATGGCAAACAAATGCCAATGGGAATGCACCCACACTGGTCGCTTACAGCAGCGAGTAAACTCAAACTTTACACGAACAAGTGTACCACCAGTCACGTTCATGACACTATGTGGCAGCCAACAAATGACAGTAGTGACATGACACTTATGACTTTAACATAAATTAAATAAAATTTAAAGAAGACACCATGCGTAGCATGCTAATTTACTATAATATACTTCCTTTAACAAACAAGTTTTGATTTGGTAGATACATCGCAACGTTGTACTACAGTGGCTCGCTCAGTTCTTGCAATCGCTGCGACTGCCCCAATGCAAGCTCAGCGACAAAAACTGTGCGTACCTGCTCTTCGTCATTTTTTTTTAAACATTATCATAATTAGCCTTATCACTACAGAATGTTAGAAAATTCGCCTGTGTGTCAAGACATCATGGTGATATTGATGACACCAGGCCTGGCATTTCGAGACTAACTTTACCATAAAACTAGGACATTTCCTGCTTCCCAACCTTCGAGTCATCCTTTTATGTGTGAGCAGCGCGTAGTGAAGACTGTACACGAACAACGTACTCCTTTAAATGCAAAATGCGACCACATGCTGGTAACAATAAACCTTCGCTTGTGACAAAGACGTAACTCTCGTGCAGTTTGCAAACGACCCACCTCCTCTTCCTTCAGTTCAAGCAGCACCTTCTTCTCCTTTGCCCACAGGGGCTGCAGCTTGTCAGCCAGTTCGCTGAGGAAGCGCCACACGTTGGCAGACGATCGTGCCATCAACAACTCTGTGATGTAGTCGGAGTGCGTCGGGTAGCCCAGAAGCTGTGCTTTCTGCAATGACACATGGAAGAAGTCAAGGATGGTGAGGATAAAACGCTGTCTTGCCTTGCCAGCTAAGTCGAGGGTCAACTGAGGATTTGCACAGACAGCAAAAACAGCGATTTCGCTTGCTCCCTTGGAATTATAACCAAATAATTACTGACCGGCGTCCGCATTTCTTGGGTTATGTAACTTGACAACTGACACAGGAAAGACGGATTAAGGGCCGTTATCAACTGAACTTTCATTTTAGAGATTCGTACATTTGCTGTACCGTGCGCATAATGACATATGGGTATATTGGCATACGCATATATTGACAATATAATGGAATGACAACCAAATCATGACAATCCAAAACGGTCATCTCGGTTGAGTACAATGTGATGGAACTCACTGACACACTGTACCCTACTTACCATGAAATATGCCTTCAATAGCTCAGACTACAACATTCTTGCTTCTGGTTAAATAAAGGTTCACTTTAGAATAGCGCTTGCCCTATCTATTTTTCTCTATGCCAGTTGTCATGATGACACGTTCATCATGACATAAACATCCATGTGATACACCGACTAGCCCAACAAGACTCTCTCCTGCAGCTATATGGTGGGTTATGGCTACGACTAGCTACAGCTATGGCGGGAAACTTCTGAATCCCTACATTTAGCAAGGTCAGCCCAGTAAGAAGCTCCTCCAGGCCATGAATATATCAATGTCACTTGCAAAAAATAACATTACGGTCTGATGACATTTACGAGATGTTATGATGGGGCATTATACATCAAGTAAGCACAGCATTCAGAATCACAGGAAGCTTCATTTGCATATAAAAAAAAATTAACCTTCACTTTATCTTCTAATATTCAACTTTGCACCACAGAATTATTGAAATAGAGCTTTGAAGGAACATTTTAGAAATTTATATTGATTTAGTGTTGCTCCTTAGTGGCTCTTTAATATGCATGTAAATGTAAGTACTCAATCAACATAGATATTGCATTCCACTCCCGTCAGGATGCGTCAGGACACTTAATCCAAACAATCTGCCCAAGCTGTGAAATTTAAAATCAGTAAAAGTTCCACTGACACAACTGTGGGAGGGGGGCGGGGTTGTAGGCACGCATTACTTTAAGGCTTGCCTCGAACAGACGCCTCTTGTGGAATGCACATGCATTTTATTAAGGATGCTTTAGCTCTAGATGCCAGCAGCAGCACCAGAAAACTTGGAACAGCCGAGACTAAAAAACGGCCAGTTGTTTTTTATATCACAGCGACTCGGCGACATTGCTGTTGCTGATTTCGCCTGCTTCTGGAACAAGGCTGTATGAACTTGCTTGAAGCAAGTGCCATCCCTCTTGCACCCTTTCACCAACAGAAAACTTCCAATAGTATGGTTCAGAGACTGATGAGTGAAGCTTTTCACGAACAGCATTTCTGGTAAGTCTTGACACAACATTCACAAAATTGTAAATGACCCTGAATCCGTAAAGCTTATGGAAAATTAGGGAGACTTCAAAGGTACGCATCTCTTGTGGCTTATTATCAACAAACGCAGGTTGCAGGGGGAAAAGATTGAACGCATTGGAAGCAAGGCGTATTGAGCAAAGGCCCCCGAACCAAAAAAACATATCCAGCACCCTCTACAGCAGAAGCAAAAAAAAAAAAAAAAATTCGCTTTAAAGGCTAACTGCAAAGAAATTTACCTGTGGCTAAATGGCCGATAAATAAGTACTACGTGTGATTGAAGCAATCTTGGCAAAAACTGCAGTAACTCTTTAATTGTCTCATTACCAGCCAGTAAATAGCACCTAAGCAGATGACGTTTCGCTAAACATGCATCCAGCACGTTACCCTCAAGATTCTCGGCGCACCGCAGGCACTGCCTGACCTCGGAGGTCATGCCGAGGAACTGTGCTGTTTCTCAATGTTCTGGGTTCTTCATAATTTCCGATGAGCAGTAATGACAACATTTTATTGCTAGCTTTCTTGCTATGCGTCCCAATAGCGTTTGTAACTAATGTTCTAACTTACTGTATTTTTGTTTGTTTGCTGTAACCAGTCCTCTTTGTAATGCCTTTGGCTCTGAGAGCATATTAAGCTAATAAATATTACAAATGTCAATGTTTCTATGGATAATTTGCCCCATCTACACTATTTGAAATTAGGCTTCTTACATGGTCCGAAATTTCATTGCAATGAGCCTTTAAAGTGCGTCAAGGTTAAGTAGAACAGTTACTGGATGTTACGGTAAAACAAAAAAGAACTACAGCTGTAATTACATACCTTGTGTCTCAGAAAAATGGCCTTCTCAAGTAGCAGCACGTTATCAGGTACACACCTGGAAACACAATTAACACAAGTGTACGTGTTGGGCATTATCTTCTTTTTCAACACGATTAATCCCATGAGCACGTGCCAACTCAATGACTGTCCAACTTCACAAGGTAGAGGGTAAAGGTATGGTCACCAAGTTACAAGTTTTCTCCACAGTTATTCATGAGCTAAGATTATGTGACTATCAACTTTCATAATCTGCACAATCAAGGGCACTGGAGTTAAATGCTATCCTCGCGAAACTCCTCGTGGAAGGTACTGCCAAAGAGAATTCTTTAAATATGTCTACTGGAGCCCCGTACTGGCTGAAGGCTTGATGCAACATAATGGGAATCAGCGAACGACCGTAATACCCCAGTCACATGAGCATGACAAAGGTCCTTTGAAGTTAAGGAGCATTGAGCTTTGAAAGGCACATTAGTTCAAGGGATATGTGTTGGTGCTACATGGTCTCCACATGGTCTCCGTTAAAGCTTTTAACAGGAACCGCAACGTATCCTTAGCATTGCCATCGCTTCGAAAGTAATAAAAAAATATGGCCCAAATGTATCTTATAATAAATTTGTCATATTGTTTTCAGCAATATTTATTTTTCCTAATACATAGAGACACCAATACGAAATGCACGCGTAGTAAAGGCATTACTTTACCAAATACAGATGTATTTATTGTAATCATGGCCACCATGTGTACCGCTTCGTACACCGCATGTTGGCGTCAATTATTCGTTGTTGCCCTTGCTTCAGCTACTTTGTTTCATTCCTTATGGCTAGGCAGCGGTAGGTACGCGTAAACGCGGTTAAATAAAGAATTACAAAACTAAAGTGACGAGGGAAGAAGACATGCAGAATAAAGCCGAGGAGACTGGGATGTGGGAATCGCACATGGAACCCGTGTTGTGTCGATGTTGCAGCTGACAACAGGCCGTGCCGGCGCTGCTGTACTGGCGCGTTCATGATGGAGATTGTGGGTGTGCCGAAAGTGTTTAGTACTTTAGTAATAGTATTCAGTACTTATAAGCTTGTTCTCAAGAGGTAAAAATTTCATATTTTTTTCGTTTTTTTTCTTTGCTGCTAGGCTCGAGAGTATTCCCTTGAGGTTTCAAAGGGCGATAGCGCGCTCCTTTGACTCAAGGCTCCCTTCCAGTAGGGCTCCTTTGCTGTGCCTGTGTGACAGTGCGCGTTCTCCCTTGAAGTAAAGGATCTTTGGTTCAAAGGACTTTGAAAGTGCCCATGTGACTGGGGTATAACTGTTCCAGCCAATGGGTACTCTCTATATATAACAGTGCTCCGCTTCCTCACTTTCTGGGCTGAGATAATGTTTGTTTGTTTGTTTGTTTATTGACAAAACAACGCTCAAGAGCGGTTTGTCTTGGTGCCATGGCAAAAGGCAGCACTAAAAGCCACCTGACTAGGCCTTTGACACCAGACATCACGCGCAGTAGACAACATGAGCGCAACATGCTTCAAAACACACTGCAAAATATCATAAATATGCAAATTAAAATGCACGTACAGAGTATCAAACATGATAAAGCAATATAAGGAAGAATAACAGAATTAGTCATCGAGACATTCATCATCAACATGACACATAACTATTAAGGCCAATCGACTACAATTGGATTGAAGAGAACAAAACAAATGTGCGCCAAATTTACAACTGTTGGTTGAAATACATTTTAGTTAGTTTTCTGAAAGCAAGCGAAGAGGGAAAACTCTCCACTGTACCTAAAAATGATGGATAACAATTCAGAAGGTTCTGAATTTGCCATTTTAGATATTGCATACTGTATCTAGTTCTCATTGTAATCTTTATGAAGTTTTTGTTTCTGAAATAATATGGTGTCCTCATATTTGTATATGTATGGAAGAACAGCTCACGATTTGCTTTTAATTTGAGAAAAATCTATTCCAACAAACGCAGTTTATACAACATTTCCATATGAAGTATCCAGTTCTCAGCAAAGTATGGGGATGTATGATCACGACTAGATATATTTTGAATGAATCGTATACTTTTCTTCTGCATTATGTATAGTCGTTCAAAATTATACTTTGATGTAACCCCCCAAACTAGTAGACAATATTGTACACGGGAATGTACTGTACTAAAATAACGTTGTTGTCTTAATCTTATTGGTAACAACGTCCGATATCTATTTAGCATTCAAATTGATTTAGCAATGATACCTTTTATAAAATTCATGTGACTTGTCCATCGAAGATTTTCAGGAAATAGTACTCCTAAAAACTTGTACTCTGAAGTCTGCTCTAATGGACATGATTTAAACGTTATAGAGCTATCAAGGTGAACTGGTTTATTAATAGATTAGAAGATAATGTACTTGGTTTTTCTAACATTCAATAAGAGTTTATTTGCATCTAACCAGCAGGACAAATCTTGAAGCCATAAATTAATAGTACGTGTGAGAGAGGAAAGGTTATCACATGTGAAAAAAACATTTGTATCACCTGCGCAGAGGACAATGTCTGTGGTCAGGGGGATGTTGACAATGTTGTTTAAATACAGCAAGAATATTGTTGGTGCTAACATAGATCCTTGCGGAACTCCATAATTTATGAATTCAGTATCCGACTGCACATTACTAATTACAACGAACTGAGTACGGTTAGTCACGTAACTACGCAGTAACTTGAGTAGAAGCCATCTCATCCACAATACAGTAACTTTGCAAACAGTATGGGATGTTTAATAGAATCGAAGGCTTTGTTAAAATCTAAGAAAATACCTATTGTGTTCAGTTGATTTTCTATATTAATTACAATTTTTTCTCTGACGTTTAATAATGCTGGCTCAGTCGATTTGCCTTGCTAAAATCCATACTGATATTCGGATATTAGTTTGTGCTTATAGAAATGCTGAGAAATTCGAGGATTTATAACTTTCTCTGCAATGTTGGAAAATAGCAGAAGTACTGATATTGGTCTGTAGTTAGAAATACAGTCAAGAGGACCACCTTTACGCAGGATTGAAATGCCAGCAACTTTCGTTTTATCCGGAAATATTCCTGTCAACAAAATAGTATTCATTAAGCGGCAAACTACGCTGGATAGCAAATCTGAGACCACTTTAATTGGGGCTGCTTTAATGCTATCGAAACCACACGAAACATTACTTTTAAGGCTGTTAATTATACCAGCAATTTCAACTTGGGTAACCGGGTAAAGAAATAAACGTTGTGACGAACTGTGTTCTATATATGTTTCAAAATTCTCACAGATGGTCCCTTCCGACACTCCAAAAGTCAAAAAGTGGTGGTTAAACTCATTAGCGAGAGCCTTACCAGTTAATCTCTGCCCATTTATCTTTGTATGCAATGATTTCATTCCGGTTCTTTTTCTTTTCATGTTTTGTCAGTGCTGTGAGCGGAGAACTGCCTATGTTATCACCACAATTGGCCTGCTGCGAGTGGTGGGTGATAAGAAAGTCATAAAATAGGTCAAAAGAAATCGTCCATCATATCGGCCCTGTGTGCAGGGCTGATATCCAATCGAAGGCGCTGCCCATTTCAGCACAATCCAGGACAAGTGTCGAGGTAAAGCAAGTTATCGTGTTGCGTACACATAGACCAAGCCCACACAGAGATGGAAAGATACCGAGGCAGACACTCACGCACCTGGATTCGTAAGCAAAGTTGACTTTCTTGCGAGTCGCTGGGTCAACAGCCATCTTCATGATGGGCAACACATGTGGGTGCTTCAGCGTCACCTTGCGTTTGCCAGACTCAGCCTAGGAGGAAGGAACCACGCAACCACAGCACAACATGCCATTACACATGGTCGAAACTACGCCTTGATTCCACAAAGCCATGCAACTCAAGGTATCTCCCAAAGACATCATGAGCATGGCACCTCTCCATTTGTAGGATAGCAAACTGGACAAACTTGAATTAACCTCCCTGCCTTTCCTACCTCTGTTCTCCTTCTATCCTTTTGTGAATCGGCCTTCTGCATTCCCATGCTAAGATCTCTGGCATGCTATTTATTCCTACACCTTGTACTTCGTTCACATGGCTCCTTTTCAATGGATATACACTTACTACAAGGTTCTCAAACTTTATAAAACTACCTTAAGTATTGCTACTACATACTGCCACCACCTCCAGTACGTCCCAAGGCATTACTGTTACCGAAGCTATCTCTACTTCGAATACTATTGCTCTTACTATCCTTTCCAATACTTCGAAAAGCATAAAAACTACAACTGCCCCCTGCTACTGCTACTACTACTACCGCTGTTATGACTAGCTCCAGGATTTCCTAACCCATCGGTGCTACAAATGAAACTATGACTACTACTACTACTGTTATTATTTTAACGCACCATCTCGAGGCTCTTGATAAAGTCCTCGGGTGTGCCCCGCAGCTCCTCTTCGGTGAACTCAAGCACAGTGTTCTCCTCATTGCAATTCTTGCTGTACTTGACTTCGAGTTCACTTATCTCATTCTTGAGCTGCTTCACCTGCTCCTGCACTTCTGCCGCCAGGTGGAGACCTGCAACATCCAAGCAGTGCCTTGTGACCCCCTTCCAACCTTCTCTACTGTGGTTTTACTGATATCTATGACGATGGACAGCCCAGCTAACCTAAACTAAGCTAAAATGAACTAGTAGGCGATCGGCGATAGCTTGTTCAAGGCGGCTTTATTGCTAACCTGCTCCATTGCGGCTACGTGCACCTTTGTGCGGCTTTTTTATTCCCACGAAAACTTGTCTGAAAGTTGATTGGTCAGTGCAACTCGGTATGAAACTAAACCATGTTCGCAGCCAGTTACCATCAGAGCCAGCCTAGCCAGTGTCATTTTCATCTCAAGATGGCGTCCATGGATGGCAACAAGTTCTTGGCGTATAGCATGACGACAACGATGCAAACACTTTCAATCTGGTTACGAAAGCACATTCAAACAATAGGTTATCTTAAGAGTTCATGTGCTGGCAACAAGACTCATCACGAGTTCTTAGCCTTCCGGAGAATTGCATGAGTTGCAAGACAAACTACAGTTGAACCTTGCAATAACGAGATTGGCGGGGTACACGAAAAAATTCACTTTCGTGAGAACTTCCTTGTTGGGAAAAGAAACAGCACAGATAGGTAATGCATCGCAGAACAAAACTCTACTGTCAAAATTTCGTTAGCCTACTTTGCAAGCTTTGCTCGAGGATGTGGAAACGCATTGCTGACAGTACAAAGTGCGTCGCATGTGTCGACCAGCAGTGGCAGCACTGCCGTAGCGCAGTATTCTCGGTCAAATCCTTTCGGAGATGCGATCACTTTTGTGAGATTTTGTGCAACTCGGTACTGTATGCAGAGCAACAGCACATGCAGCAGCATTTCCGGTAAATTTTGTTGATGCAAGATTGCAGTACTGCGACATTTCGGTGCCGAGAGGTTCGAAATGCATTGAATCCTATGGGCGTTCACTGGGGATACGAAAATGTTTCGCTGTCGTGAGAATTTCATTGTTGCAGGATTTCATTATTGCGGGTTTCGACTATAGCGAAGTGGTAAGTCTAAGTGTGTACTGCGTGTATGACACAGTACGTATTCCTTAATTACACACACGTGCACCTGCCTTCTCCTATCACATTACGAGCACCGATATGACTTATAAGTGTACTGGCAGGCCTTCAGGGATAATTCAGACGTGCCTGTGGTGATTTGAGCCCTTGGAGGCAGTAAAAGGCATGCATTCGTTTTTTTTTTCGGACTGCCCGATTTTTTTAATGTTTTCGTGGCCCCTAGGGAGTTCGAAAAATCGGACATTGACTTATATCCTTCTCCCTCAGTGTAGGGTAGTGAACCAGATGTTTTTGTCGTTAACATCATTCCCATGACAAACATAACTGTGAGTTGGACTTGCGACATACACATCAAGGAAAGGAACCATAAGCGACCCGTCCCAACAGTGCTTGCTCACCCGGTCCACGTGAAGCGATGCCCGATACAACTGAAGTTAAATCGCTGTTGGGACTTTCTGCTAGAAATAGCAAAATACAAACAGCAACACGCCTTAGGCTGGCAACAACCAGCTTAAATTCTTCAATCTAGGTTGCTTGTTGAATCAGAATGACAGCAACAAAAATGTGCAGCTTACACTGTCAGCTGTACGGCTGCAAGTAAGAAAGAGCGCTCATGCGGTCATTTGTGCTTTTGGGAGTAGAAACATAGTTGGTCTGGTTCGCCTTCACACCAATGCTAGCCATCAAGTGACCCAATGTACTGTATTTACTTGTGCAAGGCCTACACTTTTTCTCAGATTTTTTTTACAGGGTGCAGTGTTTACAAGAGGAAATGCTTATGGGTAGTCACCAAAGCTTTGAATTGCACTTAACAGATATGAACATTTTTATTCGGTCATCTTTATATCTTCCACTGCCTGAGGCTGCCTGATTGGCACCTTCCCAGAACTGGTTGTCCTCTATGCCATCTCATAATGGTAGAAATTCTCCTCACCTTGAAGCTTTTAACAATGGTCTCCAACAAAACAGCACACCACATGTTCAACATTCACGTGCACACTTTTTTGCAGCAATGCCCTGTTCATGCACTCGAAAGCACAATGCAGCTAAACAATGTGTTGCAGTACGGCCGTTACTGCTAAACTCCTTCCTTACTGCAAGAAATGTGCTCACTGTCGGTGCAACATTTTACCTTGTTACGTTTCGCCTACGACGCGCGGTAAAGCCGGCGCGAATGCAACGTATGCCGGAGCTTCGTTCAAAGCGGCGGACATTTTGGCCCGTTCGGAGCGGCCGCGACGCATCCCCGCCGAGCGCGTCCCGGCATGTTCAGTGCCACGTGTCTTTGTGTGTGCGTGTGTGTCTGTGTGCCCACGCTTGTCAAAGCGCGGCAGCCGGGGAGAGGAGCTCCCCAAGTGTGAAGCGAGGAGGTCTGACCGGCGCCGGCCCGGCTGATGCGTCACTACACTCGTCTCTACATGTCTCAGTCCGTCCGTGCCTCGCTGTCACGTGGTGTCATCTCGTGACCTTCCTTCTTGCCCGCGACGCCAAGAGTATAAAAGCAGCTGCTCCCGGACGCCAAAAGAGAGGCTCCGATTTCTTCTGTTGAGTAACGTGCTCTCCCGTCTCTCTACTTCGGTCGACCTGACCGCCCGCTCTTTGCGATGCTAGAATAAACAAGTTGTTCTGTTAGCAGTCGACTCATGCTTTGCCAGGACCTTCGGATGCTTCCAGTGGTGCCCCAGGCCGCCAGGCCAACGCTACCCTTGGGGCTTGCGACCCATTTGCAACAACGGGCGCCAGCGGTCCGATTATATAACGGGTGTCAGCACTGAGGTTCCAACAGCTGGTGGCAGCGCTGAGATTCCAACAGCCGGTGCCATCGGTGAGGTTTCAATAGCTGGTTGCCAGCGGTGAGATCGCGACAACGGAGGCCAGCAGCGAAGATATGCGGTTGACTGTATGCTGAGCAGCACAACGACCATTCGGGAGCAGTGCAACGAGCCCTGTGTGATGACTGGTTGCCTGCAGCGGAACGACTGCGCTGAATTCTTGGCTGCGAGGTTTGGTGAGTGCGGGACTTTCTTCTTCCGAGTTTTGCCAGGCTTTTGTTAGTGTCAGAAACAGAGCTGGTAATTGTGGTTGTCGTTGCTGCCGGGTTAGTTTGCGGCAAGACAATAATAGGCAGTAGAGAAAGCAGCATTCAGAGCAGCCATGGATTTGAAGTCGTTGCGCAAACCGAAATTGTTGGAGCTTGCAAGAGAGTTGGGTCTGGATGTCTCAGACAAACTCAGAAAACCAGAACTGCTAAGGGCTATTCTTGAGTTAGGAGCTGAGGATGACGAGCAGTCGGAATGCCTTGAGACCATTGAGGAGAGGGAGACGGCAAAAAGACATGAGCTTGAACGAAAAGAACAAAAAGAGAAAGATGAGCTTGAACGAAAAGAACGAAAAGAGAAAGAAAAAGAAGAGCGCGATCACGCTTTGGAAATGAAGCGTCTCGAGGTAGAGATGGAACGCGCTCGTAATGGAAGTCAGGCACACGGTGCAGGAGAACGAGTATTGTTTAAAATTACTGACCTGATGCGGCTGTTTAAGCTTGGAGAGGACATTGGTTTGTTCCTGGTTAACTTTGAGCGAACGTGCGAGAAGCAGGGGTTCTCTCGGGAAACGTGGCCACAGCGCTTGCTCACTTTGTTACCCGGCGAGGCGGCCGACGTAGTCGCTCGCTTGGATAGAGAGGAGGCAGAGGATTTCGACAAAGTGAAATCGAGTATGCTAAAAAAGTACAGGCTGTCAGCGGAGGCGTTCCGTCGGAAGTTTCGAGAAAATGAGAAAGTCAAAAGTGAGTCCTATACAGAGTTTGCCTACAGGCTAATGTCAAACATGCAGGAGTGGCTCAAAGAAGAGAAAGCGTTTGGTGACCACGAGAAAGTTCTGCAGTGTTTCGGGCTAGAACAGTCTTATAGTCGGTTACCTGAGAACGTGCGCTACTGGGTCTTGGATAGGCCAGACGTTAGTACGGTGGCTAGAGCCGCTGAGCTAGCCGAAGAGTTTGTGACGCGTCGGGCTCGCGGAGCTAAGGACGGTCAAAAAGGTGAATTTGGCTCTAAGTTCGAGAGGCCAAAGTTCACGCCCATGAGAGCAAAGGGGGAGTCACGTAGTGCGGATGCGAGTGAAAGCAGTCCGACCGAACGTAAGGAGACGGCGGCAGCCGAAGCCGAACGCAGAAAGCGGTTCGAGACGAGGCGAGTGCGCGTGTGTTATACGTGCCAGAAGCCGGTTCACTTTTCGGCGCAGTGTACGGAAACAAAAACAAAAGTAGTGTTTTTGTCATTATGCAGCACTGACGAGAACATGAAGCTTCTCGAGCCTTACATGCGAGACCTCCTCGTGAACGGGAAAGAGTGCCGAGTGCTTCGCGATTCCGCAGCTACGATGGATGTAGTTCACCCCTCTTACGTAGAACCCGATATGTTCACGGGCGAGTGCGCATGGATCAAGCAAGCCGTGGAAGCTCACAGCGTGTGTCTGCCCGTAGCAAAGGTGCTTATTGAAGGACCTTTCGGAGCACTTGAGACGGAGGCGGCAGTGTCATCTATGCTGCCCCCCCAGTACCCGTACCTATTTTCGAACAGGTCCGATCAGCTCCTGCGCGAAATTGGGCTTTTGTTTGGTGAGGCTAGCGTTCAGGCCTTAACCAGATCGAAGGTTCGGGAGCTCGCTGCAAAGGCGGTAGTTGCGGGGCCGACGTTGTCGAACGATGAGAAAGGGTCAGAGGCGCAGCAAGCTGATATTCAGAGCACGCCCGAACTGAATCAAATTGAGCCTGTAGCGTTAAAGGCACCAGATACTGGAGAGGAAATTCCCGATGCAGGAAAGTTAGAAGAGCTATCTGCAGATTTGCTCATCACGCCTACATCAGACGGACTTAATAGGTTGCTAAAAGTCAGCCGGTCGGCTTTGATAGCCGAGCAAAAGAAGGATGGCAGCCTAGAAAACATACGCTGCATTGTCAAGGAAGGTATCGCCAAGAAAAATGCTCGCTTTGTGGAAAGAAGTGGGGTCCTGTACCGGAAGTATCTAGACCGCAGGGGAGTGGAGTTCGATCAGCTGATCGTGCCTCAATGCTATCGTCAGGATATGTTGCGCTTGTCGCATGGGGGTTCGTGGTCCGGACACCTAGGAGTTAAGAAAACTAAGGACCGTCTCTTGCAAGAGTACTATTGGCCAGGGTGTTTTCGGGACGCAGACCACTTTGTGAAGACATGTGACACCTGTCAGCGGGTGGGCAAACCAGGGGACAAATCGAGGGCGCCGTTGAAGTTGGTACCTATCATTACGGAGCCTTTTAGCAGCTCGTTATTGATACAGTGGGACCTCTGCCGGTAACAGCCACGGGGTACAGACACATTTTGACTGTGATCTGCCCAGCGACAAAGTTCCCTGAAGCAGTGCCGCTTAAAGAACTCACCTCAGTTGAGATAGTCAATGCACTACTGTCCATATTTGCGCGAGTTGGTTTTCCTGCGGAAATCCAGTCAGATCAGGGCACAGTGTTTACTAGCGCTTTGACGACAGCCTTTCTCGAAAGGTGCGGGGTAAAGCTGTTACACAACTCAGTGTGCCACCCACAGTCGAATTCCGTTGAGAAGCTCCACTCCGTCATGAAGCGCGTGTTGAGAGCATTGTGGTTTGAACAACAAACTGACTGGGAGCTGTTTCTGCCTGGGGTGATGTTTGCATTGAGGAGCGCGCCGCATGCAGCTACGGGGTTTTCGCCAGCCGAGCTAGTGTACGGTCTCTCGCTGCGATCTCCGCTTCGCATGCTTCGAGACGGATCACTGCCCTCTCCAATGGCTGCAGACTATCTCTTTCACAAATGGCCGCCTCCTGCGCTGGAGCCTCGCTTTGCAACAACATTCTTTTGAGGTGCGTTACAAAAAGGGGAGTCTCAACGGTAACGCCGATGGCTTAAGTCGAAGCCTCTAACGTGGGAATCAGCCTCAAAATTGTTTGTTATTGATGTTTTTCTTCCTGAGGCAGGATTTTTAACATATTGCTTTTGTGTAGTGTTTCAAAGTGATGATGTGCTTTCTAGTGCAATTTTCCGATTTGTGGACGCGTTCTGAGTGCTGCTATAGACTACTGTTAGGAACTAGGCAGTAGTATAAAAGGGGAAAGAGCCTGGCATGGCTTAGTGAGGGTTGTGCCGTGCTTGCTGACTGAGCGGCTGAGTTTCGGCGCAGTTCTAACGCTTGCTGGGAAAGAGAACAAAAATGGCAACTCTCCTGAAGTCACTTTGCAGTGTCCTGTGTGAACCTGAACGTGAGAACGAGGCCTTCTCGGTGCGCTGCGCTCAAGAAACGCTGAGGGACGACCGACTTCGGTTATGAGCATCATCGAGCGACATCCCTCCAGACAGCGGATGCAGTCCCCTGACCATCGGGATCTCCCTCCCCCGGCGGGGCGGTCTGTTACGTTTCGCCTACGACGCGCGGTAAAGCCGGCGCGAATGCAACGCACGCCTGAGCTTCGTTCAAAGCGGCGGACATTTTGGCCCGTTCGGAGCGGCCGCGACGCATCCCCGCCGAGCGCATCGCGGCATGTTCAGTGCCACGTGTCTTTGTGTATGCGTGTGTGTGTGTGCCCACGCTTGTCAAAGCGCGGCAGCCGGGGAGGGGAGCTCCCCAAGTGTGAAGCGAGGAGATCTGACCGGCGCCGGCCCGGCTGATGCGTCACTACACTCGTCTCTACATGTCTCAGTCCGTCCGTGCCTCGCTGTCACGTGGTGTCGTCCCGTGACCTTCCTTCTTGCCCGCGACGCCAAGAGTATAAAAGCAGCTGCTCCCGGACGCCAAAAGAGAGGCTCCGATTTCTTCTGTTGAGTAACGTGCTCTCCCGTCTCTCTACTTCGGTCGACCTGACCGCCCGCTCTTTGCGATGCTAGAATAAACAAGTTGTTCTGTTAGCAGTCGACTCATGCTTTGCCAGGACCTTCGGACGCTTCCAGTGGTGCCCCAGGCCGCCAGGCCAACGCTACCCTTGGGGCTTGCGACCCATTTGCAACAACGGGCGCCAGCGGTCCGATTGCAATAACGGGTGTCAGCACTGAGGTTCCAACAGCTGGTGGCAGCGCTGAGATTCCAACAGCCGGTGCCATCGGTGAGGTTTCAATAACTTGAAGACACGGTAGTCACAACATATGCCGCGAGACATAATATTATAGCCTGACCACTGGTGTTTCGAATGGGTGTAAAGCTGTAATAATTACCCAGACCACTTTTGAGAATTTGCTAGGCATAATTTGGTGGAAGATTGCTAGGCATAACGTTAAGAGACAAAGAGAGCAGGTGGGTCAGTGAGCAAACGGGTATCGGCAATATTCTAATTGACATCAAGAGAAAAAAAATGGAGCTGGGCAGGTCATGTAATGCGCCGGTTAGATAACCGTTGGACCATTAAGGTTACAGAATGGATACCAAAAGAGGGGAAACACAGTCGAGGATGGCAGAAGACTAGGTGGAGCGATAAAATTAGGAAATTTGCAGGCGCTAGTTGGAATCGGTTGGTGCAGGACAGGGGTAATTGGAGATCACAGGGAGAGGCTTTCGCCCTGCAGTGGACATAAAACAGGCTGGTGATGATGATGAGTATAAGTACCGTATTTACTCACATAATGATCGCACTTTCTTGTGCAAAAGATTAACGGAAATTCCGGGGTGCAATGATTACACGGGTTAAATTTCCCGCGAGAAGAAAAAACTTTTTTATCCCGAGTTTGCTGCGGGATGACAAAAGGTCAACAAATAGGCGGCTGCCGCTGTGTGTAGTGCGGGACACTAAAAAAAAAATGGCGGCCCGCCGAGCAAGCCGAACGCACCGAACTTGATTTTTTTTTCTTCTCGCGAGTACATTACGTGCATTGAAACAGTTTCTTCCATATCAGTAATGAATAATATTGTTAATATCGGCAAGTTTGCGGCAATAACCTAGCCATGTCCACTTTGAGGGGACAAAAACAGATGGGCGCGCCTAGCTGCCAGTGACATAGAAACACATGGCCGGCCTGCTGCGGAAACTGCCGCATCTGTCTTCACTACTATCCTAATACGGCACTTTTCTGCTAAGGGTGGGCGAATATCCTAGGTGTGTTACAAGTGACGGCGTATGCATAGGGTACACTTCTAACGTATCAATGTAAACGTGGCTACTATCGTTTCCGCTCGCGATTTGTTGCGTGCCCACAAGTGCAGATAAGAATCGAAAGGCGCCTTTTTTGTTGTTGTTGACCACAATCATTATAAGCCTACACATAATAAAGGCAAGTTTGGTTGTACCTCTTTTTGTCATGGAGGTGCGGAAAGTGATGAAGGTAATGAAATGGGGCATCTACTTAAGAATGTTTGATGTATGCAGACCACTTAGTTTGTCTTGAAGAGCCGTTCGTGTAGCATTCGACAGATGGTAAGCGCGATCATTATTAACTAGACTTGGCACACGACACATCGCTGCGGCAAGTTCGGGGTGCCATCATTATGCGAGTGCAATCATTAGGCGAGCAAATACGGTAATGAGAGTAAAAAAAAAATCTGAAATATACAAAATATGCACATGGCTCCTAGTTCTCGGCCTTTATAGGTCAGACCATGCAAAAATATTAGTCGAACACAGTCATCAAAATAATACACTCGTGAGCATCTACCGTTGTTTGAGACCTTGTTAAAACAGCCTGGACGATGTATCGAAAAATTTGACAACCTGAGAGAAGCTTCTGTGTCTTCACTGCTGCTATCATTGAAAAGTTGTGCTGCAGAGTTGACTAAAGCACAAACTTTGCATTGTCTTATTGAGGAAGTGCTAGGAGTACTGGAGTCTAGTTTCAGCAGTACTTCCAGTTGAAGTTTTATTTTTTCCAGACTCCCATATCAGCCAAAAATTGGCGAATCTGACAAATAGCTAAATTTCAGTCATCCTTTCAGGCGGTGCATGATGCTGCTTGTGGAAGAATTCCAACGGAAATTCTTAAGAACATGTAGAAATACTGTCAATCAGATTGATCAATTTCTAAAGGACTGGTAAGGAAAGCGTTAAGCACACTGGATCTGTTGCATGATTCTAGGATATGGCGACGATGACGATAACAATGCCATTGTCGGCAATACAGTAACTAGTGCCATCAAGTAGCGGTTTGAAAAATTAAACAGCACTTGCGTACACATGATGCTTAATGAAATTTATTTTCCAAATATCCGTACTCTGAAGTGGCGGTACGAGCCTTAGACGAGGGCAGGCCTTATGGTGGTAAATCTGCTACCTCTTCTATATTATGTGACCAATTCATCCACAATCATGTTGGTCACGCGATTCCAGCTTTAACCTCTTTGCCCTTCCTCTCTCTCAACCCTTCTTTAGAATAGGCAGTGACTTGTGACATAAGAGTATTGCAATTACTATTGCCCCTCTCGACATTACTCACCGTCCCTCTTGCGGAGTTTGATGAGCTTGTCAAGGAAGCGTTTCCTCTCGGGCGACAGGCAGCTTGTGTCCTTCTTTTCCAGCACAAGCAGCTTCTCAAAGATGTCAGTCCGCATGCTGATTAGGAGGTAAAGAACACGAGAACATGGAGGAAATGAGGAACGTGCTCAGGCTAGAAGCACGAGCTTACCCAATTACAGCGGGACGAATAAACTATCAGAAGAAGGAATAAATAAAGCTTCATGCACAAGCAATAGCAGCCGTCTTCTTGAGTGCTTCTGTTCAGGTGTAGGCCAAATTAAGAGACTCCTTCTACAGCACAAGCTGTGCAATGTTGGAGCATTCAAAACTCATCTGCTTGGCCTCTTTATTCACAGTGGTGCCTTCTGCATGCAACTCCGAAACCTCATCTGCGCAGTGATGCAGGTTAATAGGAGGCATGCGAAACACTGGATGAGGGCTTTTCCACACTATCAGGTTTCTTTACACAAGTTGGCTGACCTTCCGCTTACGGCACAGTTTAGCGGAGGGTAAACTAGCAAATAGGGAGGATGCGGTAAGGAAGGACAAGACTGTCGCTAGGACAGCGGCATCAGATTGTGTGCTGCTGGTTCATTTCCACTTCTAGGGCGACATCTATCATCTTCCATGGTTCAAAACTAGATGCGTGGGGAAGTGCAGTTGAAGAATTTTGCATACCCTCTACAAACCCAGGCACATACGGTGTATTTAGGAGCGCAGTTACACACTCCTTGCTTGTTTCTCATTATTTTTCTTTAATGACTTCGTCTGCTCGCACAATATATACTTGCAGTACTTACAAGCAGCTCAATTTGTAGAGAATATTCCCAGCTTTACATTTGCAAGTATTCCCCATGTAATGGAAGGACTAGAACAGAAGAACTAGAAATAACAGAACTAGAAAAAATTGAAATTTTGTGTAATTTCTTTTTTAATTTGAACTTTACCCTTCACTGCAATGAGTTGTATGCAACACTGCAAACACATACTGAGGTAAAACACTGGAGTCTGCTACTGACTGACAACTCACTCGATCTCAATTTCAAACTCGTTGAGCTTGGCAGAGACATCGGCACTGGCGTCACGAAGTTCCTTCCTGGCTGAGACATACATCGGCAAGTCGAGGTAGAGCCTCTCATTGGCAAATATGCGCTGGCCCTCGGCAATTTCCTGCACAGTCAGAAAAACAAGCTTACAGCACACAATGACACACAAAAAACAGAGTGCAATGATTGCACCATGAAAACATGATTAGCACCCGCCTCAGCGAATTAATGGTATGCACGCCAGGTCATTCAACATTTTCATGATTTCATGTGTGGCTGCATTTCGATGAGCACAAGATGGTTTAAGAATCTTAGGGCATGAAAACTAATCAGAAGCCTTCCAGACAGCATCTCTCATAGCCCAAGTGTAGCTTTGGGATGTTAACCCCCATGAATCAAACCCGGTTCCATGTGTCAAATTGATGCATGCTTTACAATTTGTCATCTGCTATAGATAAAACAAAGAACCTGATAAATGCATACGTATACAACTGTTTTGCTTTTCTACTCCTCATGCCCATTAATTAAATGTTATTTTTTGTATGAAGATCATACTTGAGCACAAAATCAAAACATGAAAAGCATTTCTAAAGATGAAAAAGTATTTTGTCATATCAAAACTGAAATTTGATTTTGTCAAGGATTGACCTGTTATGCCTAATTCGGATCTATGCTTCAGAGAAGTTGTGCCTGCTGTACCAAGACATAAGAAGTACGCTCCTGCAAGACTGATGTAAACTGTTTATAGCTGTTTATAACTGGCACAATGCATGTGCACCACGATTGATAAGAAGCATTAGAAATTCCGTTTTAATCTTTAGAGGGATTAGGAGTCCCCCCCCCCCCCCCCCCCCCCCTCCGTATTTGCAACATGCTAACAGTTCCGAGGTCCACGTACAACAACATAGAGTGGAAAAGGTAATTCTTGCATGCATTTGAATCTGGACCTTATAATCAAGCCATCAACATTAGAAATATGTACTACCACCGCAGCACCTTAGCATCAAGCCTTCAAATAACTTCAACATTAGAAATATGTACTATCGCAGTAATGGAATTTCCTAAAGGTTCAGTGGAACAGGCAGGTGTTCTGTGCGGCTTTCAATAAACCAGTTTTACTGAAAATAACCTGCACATCACACAATAGGATTGGAAATTACTAACTCCAACACATTTTGAATACATTGGACGACTTTACATTAACTTTGTGACGTCACTGTATCTCTGCTGTATTTCTAACCAGCGATCTGCCAACGTGTCGCACGAATACGCGAGGAAACTCAGGCGCCACACAAATGTAACACAACGACCAGGGCGCATCTGTAGCAACCAGTTTGGTGGCATCAATCACAGGGGAGACGACTTCTACAGTTTCGCAACTGATCTAATTGTACAGGCGTAATTAGCAGTTTGAGGACATACGGCAAACCGGTGTAGCCAAGGTATGCCTGAAAAAGCACACACGTTCACTAGAGAAACATAACTCAGCAGTAATACTGTGGCGTACAGCATTCAAAAGCGAAAGGCAAAAACTGCTACAGCACCTTTTGTGCTGCGAGAGCAATGCTAACGAACATTTGACCTGTGATTTCGTCTGCAATGTGCGAAGCTTCACGAATGCCCAATCGCGATGGGCTGCTGAAACCCACGGTCATCGCACATCCGCCTCTTGGTACGTATGCTATGCCGTAGCACTGCAGTCGATAACAGCCTATAGTGATCGTGCAATAAATCTCGCGTTCTTCAACCTGGTTTTCATCGCTGGTTCGACAGCTCTTCTGAGGTCGTTTTGCTCGCACTCAGGGGCGTAGCCAGGGGGGGGGCTTATGGGGCTTCAGCCCCCCCCCCCCCCCCCCGAAATTTTTTCGTGCTGTCCATGCACCACCGACCAAAGCGACCCCCGGCGCCTGAAATCACTCTGGATTTTGTCTAGAATGTCTTTTTGACGCTCGAAAAGACATTTAACCGCGAAGATTGCAAACTCGGGCTGGATTTCGTGGCAACGCCCATACATCGGGAGTCGCATAACGCCAAGTAGTCCCATCCGAGCACAAAGTTTCAAGGGCGCTTTGATGGTGAGTGGGTTCGCCGCGGCATCTCACTGAGGCTAGGGAATCTATGGAGCGCATGGATATCAATTGCGAAACTTTATGGGTATAAATTTCATAAGCTCTTGATGTGAAAGGTGCATTGACATTTCCAAAGTTGTGCTTTAGATTTTCAATTGCGGAACTTAAATTTGTGGGTTTAATGTTGTTATAAACATTTGACGCCAAAGGTCTATTGACTTTTCTAAATTCTTACATCGGAACATACGAGACAAGCCAAATCAACACACTAGCAGACGAGTTGACAAGGCAAGCAGCGAGGTCCAATGAGACGAAGCGTTGGGGTGGTTCACTTGTGCCGTCACGTCACATAAAAAATATCAACATTTCTTTTGACCTACGCCAGAACATCCATGTCAAGACACTAAAGCCAGCCAAAGTAACTACGTTCTTATTTATTTTTTCTACTTTGACTTTTATTCGCAAGGACACATTGAGCCTCTTCAATTTTTTTTTTTCGTTCTCACTACCCTACCCGCGGGCTGCCAGAGCCAGCCAGAGCGCATACGTTATTCTCGTATGGCCCCGAGCACCGTGCGGTGCACTTCGGTGCGCGTTCGGTTTGCTCTGGCCGAGTGGATTTTCACCTGACAGAGTTTTGGACGCTTTCTGGCTAGCAGACGAGAAAAAAAAAAAACAATGGCCACTCGCCGCCATCACTGTGGGGACTCGAAGGATTGCACCGCATTCCTTGAGCGGAACCTTTCCGGAAAGCCTTGTTTCGCCGCTGTAGGATACTGAGCAGTATGCGTATGGTTCTCAGTGGACCAAGCGTCTCAAGTTTTCTTCAGTATTCCTTCCGTAGCCCCATTAGCTGCCCGAAGTAGGCATTCGATTCTGGCCAACATACTTTCCTATGCGTTTTTTTTTTTTTTTCATTTCGGTGCCTCCGCCTCACAGAAAAAAAAATACATTGTTGCGGCGCAGCGAATTGTCGCATGGTGAAAGGTCGATTTTGATACTTCTTTTGCGGAAAGTAACGGGCGACGGGACGCTTCAGTTGCCGGATACTTTTATTATATTATGCGAAAGCAATTATATGGACACTCCAGGCGCATTCCTGCCATCGCCCTTATGTTTCGTATAAAGTCCAAGGGTGATAACATCGTGACCACGCACTGCATGCTGTATGCGCGAGTGAAAGCGTAGGAGGGGAGGTTGAATAGGTGAGCCGACGATGGTGGCTCAGTCTTGTGTGTGCAAAGGAGAAAAGCGGGGAGCAACCGCGCCGCCTTCCGTCGCGCGCAATACATCGGGGGGAGTGGATGGAATGGGGGCGGAATCTAGGATTCTGTGAATCTATGATTGTACAACATGTTTATTTGCCTTGTTTGACGCACTATATACAGTTACTTCTTCTTACATACATAGACTCATTGGAGACTTATACGTATACTTAAATATCTTGTTGCGAGGTTTTGTGTATACATGCAGTGAACTTTGTTTCCAGTGACACTTTTTTGTCCTTTATCAAGCCGTATTTTCGCATTTGCATATTCCATTGTATCTTTGCATTTCTAATGTACGGGGGCGAGTCAAATGGAAGTGAGCCTACTCTAACCACGCAATAATGGTTCGGTTCATTATCTGCGAGGCATGCGCGTAGGAGAACGGCATGTCTCATTTACAAAAGTGACACGCAGGTGTGAAGATAATGTTCTTTAATGCTCTCATACACTGGGTTGAATATGGTTGCATCACATAATGGACACTTCAAAAGTTGAACAGCTCGGTGTCGCGAAGCTTTTGACAGCTGAAGGTGTTTCCAAAACAGAAATTAATCGCCATATGACTGCCGTGTACGTTGGACACTGCATTTCATTGACCACTGTGAAGCGTTGGAGCAAACGGTTCAAAGGACGTTGCAAAGACATTCCAAGACCGGGCCAAAACGATCGTGCAATCACCCCCCACACAATTTTAAAGGTTTATGAGCTGCTTAAACAAGAACGGAGGATAAGCATCGATGAACTGGCAGACAGTCTGAACATCAGTCACGGTTCGGTTCACGCCAAAATTCATGAGCTTCTCGGTTATCGGCTCTTTGGTGCGCAATGGATCACCAAGATTTTTATCCATCGCGAGAAGACGGAGAAGTTTCGCGCTGCCTTGACTCATTTGATCGGGTATCATAATGAGCATGACGACTTCTTGTTTGCAACTGTGATCGGGGACGAACCTTGGTGCCACTACTACGAGCCTGAAACACGACGGCAAAGCTTACGGTGGAAACATTCGAATTTACCACGCCCAAATAACGTAAAGGCCATCATTTCCGCTGGAAAGGTGTTGTTGACTTTTTTTTCTCGATCAACAGGGTCCATTACTGATAGAATTTGTTAAATCTTGAGAGGCTATCAATTGTTTCCGATATTGTGAAACGCCAGAACGGCAGCGTGTCGCAAGAACGAACAGCAAGAACGAACAACGTCGAAAATTGACGAATGGGGTCATCTTGTTCCACGACAATGCCTGTCCCCACGTCGCTTATGTGGTTAATACAAAACTGGCAAAGTTGAAGTGGGAAACGGTGCAACATCCGCCATACAGCTCACACCTGTCACCTTGCGACTTTTACATTTTGGGGCAACCGAAAAAACAGCTCAAGGGAACCAGATACAGACTTTTTGAAGCAGCAACCCAAGGAGTTTTATAAGACGGGAATCACGCAACTCGTTAGTCAATAGGACAAATGTCTAAATTCTCATGAAGACTACTTTTAAATAAAGTACCCCGTTGTTGGCTCATTCATTTGACTTGCCCTCATATATCTTGCAGAACTCCTGCTTTTTATACGTGCTCTCTGTCGCAACTATAACTTCGGTGCAATTACTCACGATACACGACAAGGGACAGCTACTCCTGCGTAATACATTGGAACAAACGACAGCGTCATTGAGATTTTTCACTGGCCATTGCATATATACAAAAATGTAAGCACGGTTCTTGAATGACAAAGTTTCATTAACATATTTGTCCTCAACTTGTTCAGTTCATTGCCTTTTAATTTTTCATATCAGCGGCATGCACTGCTTTCCTGGTTTCGAACTGATATAGTTCTAAAGTTCGTGTGATATTTTCTTTACTTAATAAATAGATAAAAAACATGGAAGCATTGACGTCAGCTATGTTGGGCCAATTTTTGGCACATACGAGTATAATATTTTATGAAAAAATACAATATTTTACTTGTATTTAGAGTGCGTAGCTTTAAAGAATTCGTTTGCAGCATCTTTGGCAATTACAATGGAGTTATTATTCATGTATTTGATCCCTCGATAAATTGTTTAGGAGAAAGCTTTAGCTCGGGCCCAATCCGACGCGGCCTATTCAAATACTTGTAAAACGCAGAAACGCTGTTCTGAGATAATCCTGCAAATCGCTTTTATTGAAATTGGTTGCATTTGAGAGAGAAAGTTAAATTCTAGTGTCTGTTGCAAACAGAACTTCGATTTAGGGCCTGAATTTTGTTTAAAATATTTTGGAAAATTCGAAAGTTTGAAAAAATAGAAGCACGACGTTTACAAACTAATAGCTATGCATGAAGAACAGATGTTGTGGTTGTGTAAATGGCATTTATTATAACAGTCAAAGCGGACAAGTTTGCTATGACAATTTGTATCTTACATGAATTGGTTACGTTGTGTACAAGGGTTCTTCAAAAGCCGTATTTCCACAATACTAAATTTTTGGGGGATTCATGTGTAACATATCTATTTTGTCCGCTGTAGATGTACTATTAGATGCAGTTCACATAATTGTGATATCATTTTTCATTGTTGAGTCACGGAGTTTTAAGCTTGATAGTTTCGTTTTCTGAAAATCTTCAGTTTTGGCCAATTTTTAATAAATAATTGACCACCTAAATGAAAGATTCGAAGCCAGTAGTCACTAGAATGAAACTTTTTCTTTTAAATGCAATAAACCTCCTCAAATTTGGTGAAGTGGTTGCAGGGAAAAACGAATTCCCCTTCTACATGTACTTAAATGGGAGCACCCGAGCTAAAGCTTGCGCTTAAGGAGGAGGCTGAGCCGCAACGTGCAGCTACATATATATATATATATATATATATATATATATATATATATATATATATATATATATATATATATATATATATATATATATATTGGGCCAGTGGCGTAACCCCCCCCCCCCCCCGAACAAAATTTCTGGCTACGCCACTGCTCGCACTCACCTCAAGCACAGACTCGAAGGTGATCTCGTCACCCTGCAACGCGCCAACCTTGTCGCATGATTTGCGGCACTCGTCCATGATCTTGGACGCCCTGGCGTGCAGGTCCTCGGGAGTAATGTCGAAGTCCCATGCTCTCAGTATCCCGGGGGCGGTGCCGTTCTCCGCGTCCATGCTGAAGACTTGCTCCCGACGGTGTCGGGCGAGGTTCAAGGTAAGCGACGAGTCGCAGTAGCACCTCGTCGGCACGAGAACGGGCTGCTGTGCCGACCGGACTCCGGCGAAACAAGCTCTTGCTACGCCGGCGACGCTCAACGATGTCCTGCTGGTCGCGGGTCGCAGTGTGGCGAGCCTCGAGATAGCAATAAGCATAGATGGCCCTCCTCCTCGTTCACTTTGCTATCCGCTTCGAAACTCCAATCGAAAGCCAAGAGAGGGCAATAGACGAGCGGCGGATGTGAAAATCACAGCAGGAGGTGAGATGGCAAATCCGCCGGTCGACGACCAACAACGCTAATGGTGTCGTGCGCAAAGCGGGGCCATGTGCGTTACCAGCGATTCTTGTCGACTAGCAAACGTGCTCTAGCTAGTATCGGTTTTGGTTCCAGTAATGACAGCAATGTTTGCAAAATGGTGGCCACGATGTAAACGGCTTCAGCTCGTTCCAAATTAGAGTACACTCTATCCCAAACACTCGCTGAGTTGCAATACGGCACAAGTATGGCTGTCGAGATTTGTTTTCATTCACCAAGTTACGGTCGCTAATTAAGCTGTTCCTTCGTGCTTTTCATGCGTTAGCGTGTTTAGGGTACTTCACTCACTTTACGGGGTCACCTACTTATATTCTGTGTATGCTTGTATATATCTATGTTTGTATCTAACCGTTTTCCCGCCTACATTGTAGCTCGTGGTCGAATGGGTAGCGCTCCGGGCCGCTGTGCTAATGTAACAGGGTTTGCATAAAGCCCCTACGTACTGCTACCCCTCTCTGCTGATGGAGGAGCTTTGGGTTCCAATCGACCATCAGAACTGTCGAAGTAATGCAGGAACAAAATGAGTATTTCAAGCTTTGTTTTCGGCTTCACGGCGGAAGCCTACAAGAAAACACCATTTTTGCCTTGAAGTCTGTGTTTTAGTGTTTCGCGCAGTCTATTTATGGACATTTTCATCTTTTATGCAACAACCAGCGACAGTTTCCTTGCCGCGGGCCATTCTATATGTTTTTATGGCACACAAGTCCTCCAGCAGTTTTTGCTTTTCTTTTTGGAGCGCCGCTCTTCGGCGCCCATTCCTGCGTTGAGCGTCGGCGTCCCTCGGCGTAACCGAGCGAACTAGTACAACGAAGGATGAAAGAATGAACGCGGAGAGCAGCAGGGGGATGAAAGACGGCGAGAGCGAAGAGCGCGAGGAGGAAAGCGGAGGAGGAGGGGGCAGCGGTAACCATGAGGCTGAAAGAGGAGGAGGGTACGGCGAGAGCGCGAGAAGCGTTGTGCCGCGCGAGACGCGTTCTGCGGCGACGATCTCTACGAGCTGGAGCCGGAGTAGCGCGCGTCGTCTGTTCACCGATGAAGCCATCCATAAGACATGCAGGAAGTGCGTCCGCCGATGCCGTACATGGAAACAAAGCGCTGCATGAGCGGAGGTCTGTCTGCGGCGGCTGCTGTGAATCGCGTCCACGATCAGTCACCCACACGCTGCCTCTCGCGATATACCGATTAGCGAGGAAGTCGCGCCACACTTCGCTCCGTTTGCAACGAGCCGCACGAGACATTGTCCGCACCAGCCAATATATCGCGAAATGAAAACAGGTACAGAGCTGCGCTCAAATTTCGCATTATAGTGTACCGTAATCACCGACGATTTTTCCCCTTTATTTCACCATGTCCAGCTGATCCTTTTTAGAGCGCAGCTCTTTGGCGTCCGTTCCTGGGTTTCGCGTCGTCGTCGGCGTCGTCGTCGGCGTTGTCGTCGGCCTCGTAACCAGCTCGCCGACGAATCTGCTCCGCCGCCGCGCATGCGCGCTGTCGGCTCTCCGGGCGAGGGAGGATGATGGAAGGGAGGAGAGACTGTGGAGGAGGGCTAGCTACACAAATGGCTCTTTGGCGTCCGTTCCTGGGTTTCGCGTCGGCGTTGTCGTCGGCCTCGTAACCAGCTCCGCCCCCCTTTCATCCCCCCAGCGCTAGCAGCGACCGACTGATACCGCTTTCGTGAGTCCGCTACCGCACTCACGAAAGACGTCGTGCACTTCCTGCAACTCGCATTAACCGTCCATCGATCCACACCGATGTTAGTAGTGGGGGACTTTAATGTTGACATAAAGACAAACAGCAATTTCCTAACACTTATGCGGGAGAACATCCCGTTCCTCTCGCTCGTAACGCGTCCCACGGCTGTGACAACCTCGCGAGGCACTTGTATAGATCTCGTCTTTGAGAATCAAGCATTGGTGTACCAAGTCGAACATATATCAGTCTATTTCTCCGACCACAAAGCTTCCTTCATGACTGTCAAGAACTGTTAGTGGAGTCTTTGTTAAAGGAATACGTGTGAAAAATAAAAAAAAATTCTGTGATAGCGCATACATGTGTTGCTCGATTTCTTTGCCTCAATCTATCGAAAAGGTGAAACAGCTTATTTGCTGCGCTCAAATTTCGCATTAGGAAGTAACGTAATCGTCGGTAATTTTTTCATCCCACGTCAAAGCAGAAAAGTAGCATGGAGCCTCTACGATGCGGCAACATGTATTACGTGCACGACAATAATAATAAGAAAAAGAAGACGCCGTGTAATTAATCGTTTCAGGAACCAGGCTCACGGATTCACTATCGAATAATTAGAGTTCTTTGTTTTAATGTCGCACTCGGCCAGTGAATAGAGGTTGCCATGCGGAGCACTGTCCCAAGATAGATTTCCTTTTTTTTTAGCCATTGCTGAAGCGGTTTTGTGATATCCTTCATTCTGCATTTTGTTTTTATAGCTACGAATATGGTATTACGGCATCTGCGAGAGCAAATATTCCCATATACTGCCAGAATTATTAGCCAACAAGAAAATAACTAAATTCTGAGGTTTTACGTGCCAAAGCCACGATATGGTTATAAGGCACGCCGTAGCAAGGGGGCCTCCGGATTAATTTCTACAACCTCGGTTTCCTCAAAGGGCCCCTCACCAGGCCCGATGGCAAATTTCGGTTATACTCTGGAAGTTGTTACGTGCCCCCTGGGGCGCGTTCTGCCGCAAGAATGTTTCAGGTTGGTTCATTAACAGCCGAGAAAGAAATACTTCCGTGCCGCGAACCCATGACTGCAGGAGGCGAGGGCCACCTTTCATGAGACACACTCTCGATCTCCACTTGCCCCTTCTAGCCTCCGCAAGAGTTATTCCTTCCCTGCATTCTCGAGGATCGCGTGAGGAATACGTCAAGGGCTTCGCCGTCACTTTTTTTTCCCCTCGCTTTTTATGCGAAGCATTTTACTAGAGCTCAACCCAGCTCCTCAGGCGCGGCGGTGTCGCCTTCAATACCACGTGACACCGTGACGTCACGACAGAGGAGAAACGGGGCTTCACCTCGCGCCGTCGCCTTCAAGGCTGACCACGTGGCACCGTGACGTCACGACAGAGGAGAAACGAGGCTCCAACTCGCGCCGTCGCGGCGGTATATAAGCAGCTGCGCTTGCCTCTGCTAGACACTCACGAGGTGAGATGCCTCCTGGAGACAGAGCGGCTCGTTGGAATGAGAAGCGAAGGTTGCGGCGTGCTACAGAGACTGTTTCTAGGTGGCTTTGCTACGGCGCAGCGACTACGCGCCCCGCATCGGACGCGGTGAGCGTCGAGCAACGCAGCGTTCGGCGCGTCAACGAAATGCGCGCCTGAGCAAGCGTCGCACGCCTGAGCCGACGGCACCGGCTTTTCTGCGACACGAGCTCCTCAACGCTGTCGCGGAAAGTGTCTGCGTTCACCCGGTGAACGCAGCGCAACCGTTAGGTTCACCCAAACGTCACGTCCGGGACGCTACATCCGGTCTTTGTTTTTTCACGTCCGTGATGTCACATCCGGCCTTTTTGGCGGCATAATATGGCATATGGCAGGTTCGGAGTGCACGAAGCGGTGGATCGCTTATTTTTCGGGCTTTTGCTTCTCGTAAGTATACTTCGTCTTTGCGTTTGATGTGCATCTACTACGCGTAGCTAATCTTTCGACTGCATGATGCCATATATAGGTGTTCTGTGATGATACTTTATAGCCAGGTTCCTCACGAGCTTTTGTGATGCATTGCAGGGACCGCCACACCGGCCAGCCAGTGCTACAGTGTCCTAATGCAGAGAACGTATATTACACGGAACTGCGCTCCTTCAGAGTTATTTAGAGTCTTTGTCAGAAGCACGTAACAGTAACATTACTTGGTTACGGTGCTGCTACATGGCAGAATATTTGAATGGCAGATGTCCCGAGTGCGGCATGTAAGTACGTACGTACGCGCGCTTGTTTAGCCTAAATAAGAGTTTCTATTGTTCCCCAATGGAAATGCACATTCCTGATGCACGGTTCAGATCTGCCGGCTAAGGGCGGTAGTGAATAAAGTCACCAAATTGCGGCCTCGTTGCGGTCTCGCATTGCGGCCTCATTGCACGGTCGGGAAAAATTGCTTTAGAACCAAAATTTCGCTGCGCTGTCAGTAGCCATTCACTGATAAGCTTTCTCCGCAGCGTAATGCTCAGTGCAGGTGTGATGGGGGTTGTGTGTACGGTCGGTATGTGACCGATATTCCTGAACGCAGTGTCATTCAGCGATGTGCACAGCTGTGGCTGATTGTAGAATGTGGGCTGTGACAGGAGTGATGGGGACCATGCTCCTGCCTCGGCCAAGGTTGCAGCGATTTCAGAGCTGCAGGGATCGCCCAGGCAGAACCTAATCTCGGCCCTATGCTGCAGCTCCAGCTTCTTGAGACGGGCACGTGGTAGTGCCACGAGTGGGAGGACGTACCGCAGGCGTGAGGTGGCTACTGCATGGTACAGCCGCAGAGCCCACCTAGTGGTGCAGCTCTGTCCTCGGGCAACAAGCTGGGAGACTGCCTTGTGGACCCGGAGGACCTAGACATGCAGGGTCTTGACAGCAGGCAGCCAGGTCAGCCGGTGATGAACGTGTAGCCCCGGGTACGTCACTGCCGGGCTTCAAGGTCGCCTTCCAGTTGCAGCTGTGCAGCGGGCGGTTGCTCTTGGGTGGAGCAGCATGGCCTCCGTCTTCCTTGCCGAGATGGCAAGGCCAATGCAGCTCAGGTAAGCAGCGGCGGTGTCGAGGGCTCTTTGCAGAGCCGAGCGCGCACTGCTGTGGCTGTGTGGTGGATTTCGCACACATAGGGCGATGTGGTCCGCGTTGATGGAGGTATTCACGTGGTTGTGGGGGTCAGTCTGCAGGACAGCAGGCAGTCGGGCCAGGTTGAACAGGAAAGGGCTCACCACTGATCCTTGTGGGACGCCCTCTACCAAATAGGTCCAGGGCCTGCTGAACGACTGGATAGGGCAGGCCGTCAAAGGCCCCCTTCATGCCGATAAGCACCAGGAGCACGGCGTCACCGCAGGCCTTGGCCTCTTCCAGCGTGGAGACCACGTCCATGATGGAGTCCGCACTGCATCAGCTCCGTCGGAAGCCTATCTGCTCATCGGCCAGAAAGCAATGGCCTCCACCAGCTTGCAAGCAGCAGAGGTGAGTGAGACTGGCCGATAGGAGCTCACGTTTCTCAGCCGGCCTTCAGGATGGGGGCCACGTAGGCTGTGCGCCATGACTCCGGCACCTGCCCTGACTGCCAGATGTTTAAGCAGTCAAGCAGGTGCAGCTGCTCGCTGGCGGCCAGGTTGCGAAGCATTTGGGTTCCTTGTGCACTGGGCTCCTGGTGCACTGCGATGCTTGGAGCTCGTGCAGCGTCAGCGGGTCCTGGTAGATAGCCATAACCTGGCTCGATGGCCACCCTGGGTGGTGAGAGAGAAGGGAAGACGGAAAGGCAGGGAGGTTAACCAGGCTGAGTCCAGTTTGCTACCCTACACGTGGGGAGGGGAATGGGGAGTGAAAGAGGAAGAGAGAGAACTTAAGTGTAGGATGTCTATAGTCGGGCACTCAAGTCTGTTGCCCTCAGGTAGCGAAAAAGCGCTCGGACTGCTTTCTGGGCCAATGAACTGTGAGGCCAGGCTCCCAAGACTGGATGACAGGCCATTTACAGAAGTGAAGACCCTGTGTGGTGGTTGTGCAGGCAGCTAGGCAGGCTGACGGAAGGCTGCCCTACCTTCAGAATGGCTGCAGTGCGTGGTACAGCCAGCGCAAACTGGTTGGCGAGGAGCTCCGCAAGGGCCTCTTCGCTGATGCTCAGCGTGATGGCCACGGCGAGGACAGGTTGTAGGCTTCCTCTCCTGCTGGTGAGGGATTTGAGCAGTCTCCAAGCTAGGGGTCCCCTGGACCTGCCCTCGATGGCAGAGCAGAGGCTCCTCCTGCGCCGGGCTTGGCGTCTGCAGCGGGCATCTGCACGTCTGTACTCGGTCCAATGCTCTGCCTTGCCCGTCCGGATTGCTCCACGCTCCATACGGCGCCTGGAGGCACGAATGTTGAGCAGGTGGAGGTCCAGAGCGGGGGTATCTGGTTGGGTAGAGCACTGAACGGTGGCAGCCTGAGCACAATCCACGATGGCGCTCGGGAAGTCACGGCCATCGTCCAACTTGCTGCAGTGCTTCCGGAACAGGGACCAGTCTGTGACGTAAGTTCTTGACCTAGGCCTTCTCCCAGACCTGGGGCTGATCACAATAGGGAAGTGGTCAGACCCCCATTTGTCCGAAGTTGTGGCCCAGGAGTAGGAGCACTGCTCAGTGTTGAGGGAGAGGTCAATGGCCGTGCGAGCACTGCGGTAGACGTAGGTGGGCTCCCTGGTGTTCAAAGGTCAGCAGGCCAGCTCAGCTGATGGCATCTGTGAGGCCTTTGCCTCAGCGGGTGCAGCTGCGGCTTCCCCAATCCGTGTGGTGTGCGTTGAAGTCACTGCACAGGACTGCATGCCCACCAAGGCGAACAGCCAGCTGGATGAGGCTGGAGGGATCCCACGGCTTTCCTGGACGGATGCAGATGCTCGCCACAGCCGTGTCCTGGCTGCCAAGGCGTACCACAACGGCGCATGACTCCAAGGGGCCACCGGCGATGTCAGCAACAGGTAGAACAGCACGCGCCAGGGTGCTGCGGACATAGATTGCCGTGCGTGGCTTTCCTGGCTTATGGACTCCATCTAGGCAGGGTGCCGCAGTGCAACTGCGTGTGGCACAGGTGGTGGCACCCGAGTAGTCGGGAAGACGTAGGTTCTCGGCCACGGCATATGTCTCCAGCAGTCCGAGTACTGTATAGTGCGGAATATAGGTTGAGGTTTTTTCCCAAAAATATTACTAAAAGTTCACCCCTTGATTTACATACCGGCCCTTGGCACAGCATGAATAGTCGTCTGGCAGCATGTAGGAGCGCAGACCTTTCGGCATCCACATTGTTATCGCCCCCTTGGTGACCGACGCGGCCCAACTCGCGGGTGCTGCGCGGTTCTTTATTCTGACGAAGTTCTTTATTCTATGGCGCAGTGCACCCGAAGCTCAAAGACAGGGTGGCGGATTTTGTCCGCGAGCATCGTGCCAGATCTTTGCCAGTCACAGCAGAACTCATCTGCATCAAAGCTATTGAGATCGCCCGAGAATCCGGACTGCCCAAGGAACAATTCAAGGGCTCCATTTATTGGGTTCGTCGCTTCATGCAACGCAAGGGATTCGCACTTCGACAGCGCAAATCAATCTGGCAGAAGCAGCCAGAGGCATACGAGGACAAGTTGGTCGAATTCCAGCGCTATGTTATCCGTCTCCGGCAGCAGCATGGCTACATGTTGGTACAGATCGGCAACGCTGATGAAATGCCGGTGTGGTTCGACATGCCGTCGCTCACCACAGTGCGAACACGGCACAAAAGAAGTCGAGCTTCTTTCTACGGGGAACGAGCATTCACGGTGATGCTCGCGTGTACTGCAGATGGCAGAAAGCTGCCCCCATACATAATATTCAAGAGGAAGACGCTGCCGAAAGAGGCTTTCCCACGGGATGTCGTTCGCGTGAATGAAAAGGGCTATATGGACGAGGTCCTCATGCTCAATTGGATTAAGACCGTCTGGAATCGGCAACCAGGGGCACTCTTGCGGTGTCCGAGCATGCTCGTCTTGGATGCCTTTCGCGGGCACTTGACCGCAGGATTGAAGCTGGCACTCCGTGACGGGAGGACGGAACTCGCCGTCATTCCGGGAGGCATGACGTCAACACTTCAGCCAATGGACGTCGTGCTCAACAAGCCTGTTAAAGACCGTGTCCGTGAACAATATAATCAGTGGATGGCCGGCGACAACCTGATGACCCCAACCGGCCAGCTGCGCAGGCCGCCTCTCGTCACTGTGGCCACATGGGTGTCGCAGATTGTGCTCGCTGCCCGACGATATGGTGGTGTGGGCATTCAAGAAGTGTTGCAAAATTTTTTGCATAAGCCAGGAATGCACACAGGAGTCCAAAGAACTCTGTCACCAGGAGAAAAAGTTACAGCACAGCGGGTCGAGTCGTAACGAAACTTGCGAGCGTCCTGGGAGACGTCGGTGTTAAGCGGGGCGAGGCGTCTGCACTCTGCGAGGCGAGACACAAACTGTTCCAAGAAAGGAACTGATGGGGGTACAGGAGTCGAAAGGAATGATACATCAGGAATGAAACTTGGTGAACAGCCATAGATGAAGAAAAAAATGTTAAAATCCAGTAGTACGTTGCGTAGCCATGTTATAGGCGAATGTCATGAACGACAGGATTGCATCCCCGTTCGTGTGGCCAGGGTAGATGTACAGTCGCATGCAATATGACTTGCAACACTCTTGTTTGTTGTTGAAGGGGCTCCACGGCTGCGCAGCAGCTCTGACATTCGAAATAGCAGTTTAATAGACACCACTAATTGAAGCTGTGTTTCGGTCTGGAACTTACCATGTGTCTGCACAGCCGTACAGCCTTGGAACCCCTTCGACCACGGGCACTGGTGTTGCAATTCATATTGCACGTGACTGTACATCGCAATCAAGCTGTTGGTCTGCGGATGGTAACTGGAAGTCGTCTTGCGAATTGTGTTAGAGGCGCACAGAACTTCGGTAAGGATAGAAGAGAGGAAGACTGCTGCGGTCACTGAGGAGAACGCGCGGAGCGCTGCGGTGTAAGATAATGTTGTGTAGGAAGAAATCGGCGACTTCAGCAGCAGTCCAGGATGGTAGAGATGCTGTCTCCGCATAGCGTGTTGGATGGTCTATGGCTGTTGCAATCCAACGATTTCCATGTGAGGTCATGGGAAGAGGACCGTACAAGTCTATTCCAACTACTTCAAAAGGCGAAGCGGGACAAGGCAGAGGTTGTAAAGAGCCAGAAGGAGCTGTTGGGTTTGCTTTGACAATGAACGCAGGGTGCAACATACTTCGCAACGGCTGAAGATGGGCCAGGCCAGGAGCAGCAACTTCATATTCTGTTGTAAGTCTTGTGGTAGCCTAGAGGACCAGTCGTCGCATGATCGTGAAAGGCTTCAAGCACCTCACATTGCAGAGAACATGGTATGACCGGGACCCATTTGTTGCCATCGATGTGATAAATGTTGCGATGTAAAACCCCATTGTGCAGCTTGAATTGATTAAGTTGTCGACGAAGTCAGGCGTTTGGAGGTGACGAAGAATCTTCCATGCGTTGGAGAATAGTTCAGCAGTATGGGTCGATGCGTTAGTGGGACACAAGGACAGATGGGCTGTTGTGTCTTATCCATTCGAGGGCTACAATGGGTAAAGCCGATGAAGAGGACTCAGGACGTACACAATCACGGAGAGGTTATGGTGAATCGTCATGATTCGGCAGAGGGTAGCAAGAGAGAGCATTGGTGTCTTGATGCTTCTTTGCAGCCCTGTAGGTGACATTGAAATCGTACTCCTGTAGGTGAAGCACACAGCAACCCAGGTGACCTGATAAATTCTTCAGCGATGAAAGCCAGCACAGTGTGTTATGGTCGGTAACGACTGTGAAATGGCGGCCATGAAGACATGGGTGAAATTTTTGCACGGCCCAACAGCAAAGCACTCCTGCTTGGTTATGGTGTAGTAATTTTCTGCACTGGTTAGTGCACGACTAGCCTAAGCAATTACTCGTTCGCGGAATGTGTTGTCGCATTGTAGTAGAATGGCACCGAGGCTGACTGCTAGCGTCAGTGTGAAAGATGGTGGGCGCGGTTGGATCAAAGTGGCGCAGTACTGGGTCTGAGGTCAGGGCATGTTGCAAAAGCAGGAAAGCATGTTCACATTCGTCGGACGAAACAAAGGGTGCATTACTGGGGAGGAGTTGATGGAGCGGGGACGTAAGTGTAGCGAAGTTGCATATGAAGTGCCGGAAGAAGCAAGTCCAAGAAAAATGTGCATGTCTTTTTGAAGCAGTGGACACAAAATTCGAGGATGGCAGTAAGCTTCTCGGGGTCCGGACGAATACCTTCTTTGCAGACTATGTGCCCCAGAACTTTGATGGCCTTGCTGGCCAAACTGCATTTGTGTGTATGTGTGTGCGCGCACACGCGCGTGTGCGTGTGTTGAGCTGCAAACCAGCATTTGCAAGACAGGCAAGGACTTCATCAAGATGTTGCAAATGTTGTGAGAACATGGTTGAAAACACAATGTCGTCGAGATAGCACAGACAGGTTTTCCATTTCAAGCCACACAAGACTTATCGATCATGCGTTCGAATGTGGCAGGCACATTGCAGAGTCCAAAAGGCATCGCACTGAACTCGTAGAGCCCATCAGGGGTAGCAAATGTCGTTTTTGCTTTGTCGGATTTGAACATCGGTATTTGCCAGTAGCTTGATCTAAAGTCAAGGCTAGGAAAATACTCAGCACCGTGGAGTGAATCTAGTGCATCATCCATCCGTGACACGGGGTGAACATCTTTGCGCACGATTTTGTTCAGCGCACGGTAACAGACGCAAGAACACACTGAGCTGTCTTCGTGACAATTGCAACGACATGAGTGTCAACAGCTCAAGTGACAGTTGATCCACGAGGCAACAGTTGGGGTTCGATTTGGTTTATTGCAGTAAGCAATGCAGACTCCTCAGAGAAGCAAATAAGGCCAGGGGTAATCAGAATTGCTCGAGATAGGGTATGGTCATAGGGTAGAATGAATACGCCGCCATCCACAATGTTACAGGAGTTTACACCTATAATCTTTTCTCTAGGTGGCCAAAGAACGTAATCGGAAGAGGTGACGAGACGAATGCATTCTTCGTGGTTAGGAAGAGAATTGCCAGTGGCATCATCCAGTTGTGTGAGGCGCTGACGACAAGAGATAGAAGCAAACGCCAAAGATAAGTCCCACCCCAAGATGAGTTCATGGGTCACTCACGAAATACCGCCAAAACAATGTGGTGAAGAATTTAGTCTATGGACACACGAACAGGACACGGTGCGATTGGACAAATAATAACCTTGGCCGCTGCACAAAGAGAAAGGCCGGAGTAAGGCAATTCTTGTGTTTTATAGAGTCCCAAACAGTCACATGGCAATAATCGCCAAGCGTCTTGTAACATGGAGCCACCTCAGAATTCCGCCAAACAAAGATGATGGATGCAGCCAGTCTTGCCAGATAACTACATTTTGACTATTCTGTATTGTTTGCATTTTTTGTGTAAAAGGAATTGTCGCAGAGAGTCTTATCTTCAGTGGCCTTCAGTTGACGTCATCTGCTACAACTAGCACATAAGTTAACTCCATAGCATTACTAGGATGGAGACATTGTGTCGTGGGGTGCTTCCTTAAAAGTGGACAAGAAGATTCTAAAGGAAAAGTGTGAGATGGTCACAGTAATAACCAAGGCATTTGGCATGGGAATGACCCAGCTATGAAAGTATTATCAGATGTGGACAAGCATATAATACTAAATGGCGCCTTGCACGAGTCCCAAGTGTCAAATGTAATGAGTATTGTGCATTGAAAGGGCCAAAAATGTTTTGTACATGCAAGGGAACACTATGGGCATTTGATAACAGTTGCTTAGATGTACTACATTAACAGGAACTAAACGAACTCCCTTAGACATAAGCATGCAGCAAATTCAAGGACTAGATGAAGCTTCAAAGAAGTAACTGCATTTCATGTAGGATAGGTGTGAATGACCTTTGTGCACGAGATCAGTGACAAAAACACTAAATGAATGCAGTACAGTGTCTGTATCATATCTTGTGCAGACCAAACTAGCCTGGAGTTTCAGCGTTCCTTGTCAGTTCATTTAAATAGGCACTACATTGTTCAAAGTGCAATATTGTTCTACAAAACATAATATGCAAGATGTAGCATGCTAACCCTCGTGGCTCAACAACTACTGAACCGAAACCTCAATGAGCAGTGAAGCTCCCTTGTAATTTTCATCGTAACCATACTTTCGCTCTTGAAAGTGAACCTCTTTAGTGAATTTGCTTGTGTATTAATTTTTCTTTAGGCAAGTATTTTTTATACATGTTAATGTCTCAATCCTGCTTTTTCTTTCCGAGGCTAAAACAAAATGCCTCTTATTTCACTTTGATCTTTTGACCTAGGAAGCCATCATCTGGTACTGTGTACAGCAAGCACATGCTTCGGGCAAGGAGGGAGCCAGCACCATATCTACATCAGCAAGAACCTCGGTGCTCAAAATAAACATTTTCTGTGCAAATACCTGTCTTTTTATACTTCCAGCATGAATTAATAAGTTTCTTTTGCCTTCACATGCAGGAAGGTTTATAGGAATAAATAGTGACTGTTGAATGCCCAGGAAAAGCCTTGAAGCCATTTTACATGTACAGTGATAAAGTACATGTGTACTTGATAGTAGAGAAACGAAAGGCAAAGTAACAGGCAAAATGCTCGGGGCAGCAGTCGTATAAATGGTAGATGAACACAGCTAATTGTGCTGTCCAATTTTATTCAGTTTGACCAAATGTTGCAAGAATTGCCTTCAATATGAATCATTCAGTTTAGCCAGCTAAAGTCGAACTCGTACAAACTTTGGAATGTCTGCTGGGAATTTTAGCATAAATGGTATGTGTGCATCCTTCAGCAGCACCACAAGCCCAGTAAGGTTTTTTCGTTACTGTCTCCCCTCCCTTGGGGTTATTGCAGTGTCTACTTCAAGTGCTTGAGGGTATAATGGAAAATGACTCCATTCTCCAATGAGAAGGCTATATAAATATGCAGGACAAGAGCTTGTAGGCCTGGTTATAAGCATGAATTAGATATGTATAGACCAAAGGCAATATGAATACAATATGTTAAATTGCATCCATATGTGGGAACTGCCCACATCAAAGGAAAGAAAGTGCAATACTTGCAACCTACCAACATAAACATCAGTCTAGGGAAGGATTCTGTAAGGATCCACTAAGTGGACTGTTTCAGCACACACTGATTAGGTAGAGCTATAAGCTGGTAGAGCAAGTGGCAATCATCACCATGGGCTCTCGTGCTCTATTCATTCAGCGTGTACTGGAATGGACAGTCCACTTAGTCAACACTTACAGACTAGCCCCCTAGGGCTGTGGAAGCGCGCAGTATATTAAGCTTAAGTCTGGAGTGCTACCTTCTGCTTATGTGGCAAGTCCTCCTGTTTACCTGTTCCTTTCAACTGAGAGCTGAGCACTGCCTAGGTTAAGTCAGAAAAAGCAACCAGCGTCCATAGAATTCAAACTATTACTATTTGCCCTATATAAGGGGACAGTGAAGCCTAAAATGACACTTGACTTGGGCCATATTTTTCGCGATATGCCCGAGAATATTGGGATTTCCCATCAATTTTACCCTTCCTACATCACATAGTGAACAACCTGAAAACTTAACACTGTTGCGCAGAGCGATGAAGGGTCAGGATTTGAGCGAGAAAACAACACATGACACCTGAGCGCAAACTATGAACTGGTTTATTTTTCTGCAAGTGAAGCGTACATAAAGCCTACACGCATGCACAGGAGCCCTCTTCCCGGTCTACCTACACCCTTTATTGTCAGTGATTATGCTAATCTCTTTATTGCTGAGTGAAATAGACGGCGGGCTGACACATGAGCCCTGTGGGTCCACCTTGAAGTTGTATGCTTCCACGACTTGTCTTTTCCTTTGGTTCCTACTTTTCAGCAGAATCATTGCCTTGTGATAATCACCAGTTGATAGTTTGTGCTCAGGTGTCTATTGTTTTCTCGCTCAAGTCCTGTCCCTTCGTCACTCCGCACAACAGTGTTAAGTATGTTGAACCAACTAGCACACTGCACAATTTTCCTGATCTTGAAAACAATTGTAAACTAAAGTCCGTGAGAAACAAAGTGTCTGTCATGACATACAGATTTATGCATGATCACTTTGCTATATAAAAATACAATTTTAGCCAATGTTAACGAAGAGCTTCACTTCTGGAGTTCACTTAAATAATGTCTGTGATGCATTGTGACAGTATGAGGTCC
This sequence comes from Dermacentor albipictus, assembly GCF_038994185.2. Taxonomy (NCBI): domain Eukaryota; kingdom Metazoa; phylum Arthropoda; class Arachnida; order Ixodida; family Ixodidae; genus Dermacentor; species Dermacentor albipictus. The sequence goes on along the minus strand of NW_027225707.1, from coordinate 4,920 downwards.
TGGAGATCCTACTGTGGAGATATGTCAACATTGAGCCTATTCCTGTTTAATGTATGGATAGATGCCTTCACGAAGAGTTGGAGAAACTGCACAATACAATGCTTTATATCACATGTAATAATTATGCTGTGATAAAGTGTACACGCTGAGCTTAATGTTTTAGAAAAGCTCAAGAAAAGGCTCCAGAATAGGTATGATGGATAGGCAACCTTTTATTTGGCTCTCTTCATAGTGAAATCTTGACGCATCACCTCAGCCGCACTTAGTAAAATCTGTGGGCTCGTACTGCCCATGCCTTTACTGCACAAGTTGCCTTGGTGCTCCCAGTCTTGACAGGTAACACTTAAGCACACTCTCATGCACGTGTTTGTTCCAAAGCTACAGCTGCTAACTAAAGTAACTCCCACATGCGATTCTGTAACTCTAGACCTAACTGCAAAAACGCATGCAGTACTACGAGTTTGGCATGGAGTCCACATGACATGTGCACAACTTCAAATTTCGTATAGGCAACAGATAACTGGTAACCTGTTAGAGTAACAAAATGGATGCCAAGGAAAATTCACCCAAAGCCTTAGGCAGGAAAATGAGGTGTTGTGATGAGATAAATAGCAATCACATTTGATCGACTGACTAAAAGCTGGCAGGGGTATTGCATTTGACATGATTGAAATGAGCTGCAGCATGGCATGGTAACTGTGGCAGCCTTTACAATGCCGCGCTCTCTGAATTACACTTATGTGCATCCATATGCTGCAGCAACCAACTGTTTTTATTCAAGAAAGCCAGGTTTGTGGTTCAGCACACATCATACGCTGGCAAACTCACTGATGAGTCAACTCCCTGAGATCATCCCATGAGTCTGAGTGAGCCCAGCTGAGCAGTATTTTGGCGAGTTTGAGCCCGAGTGAGCTCGGCTGAGTAGTATATTCTTATGAGTTCAAGTGAGCAGCTAATTATAATTTTGGCGAGTCTAAATAGTGAGTTCCGATTATTTTGCCAACATATATATGGTCCGTGTACTTTCGAAATTCAGCTACGACACTTGCGCATAGGTTGGAAATTAAGCTTCTCGCCAAGTGACTACTGCATAAATGATCATAGAGCTAGCGAAGAACGATACGCCTTAATGATGCAGCGTGCCACGCGGGATCCATGTGTGCAGCGTGCCAGTGGATGGGTGCGTGTTTGGGAAATTAGGGGGTTTCGACCCATCCACAGATAATTTACATAATACCTTTCTCCATAGTGTATTATTAAACCAAACATCAGGGCGATGGCGAAAATTCGCTTAGGGTGTCCAAAAATTGCTATCGCAATAATACACTATGGAGAAAGGTATTATGTAAATTATCTGTGGATGGGTCGAAACCCCCTAATTTCCCAAACACGCACCCATCCACTGGCACGCTGCACACATGGATCCCGCGTGGCACGCTGCATCATTAAGGCGTATCGTTCTTCGCTAGCTCTATGATCATTTATGCAGTAGTCACTTGGCGAGAAGCTTAATTTCCAACCTATGCGCAAATGTCGTAGCTGAATTTCGAAAGTACACGGACCATATGTGCTCCGTTGCATCCCACATGCTGGGGTTAATTGCGAATGAAAGGGTGCTATTGTGAGCCGAGAAGGATGGCAGCTTTATGCGCGCTGTCCACGTCCCGTGATCAAGTGCGCGCTAGGGTCAGAGAGCGCGCGACGTCTCTTGCCTGGCCGTGCCCGTGCATATGGCTGTCGGCGCGCAGCAGAGTGCATATACACGGCCCGCGCGTGCCACATTTTTTAAAAGTAATTTGCGGCCGGTGTAAAGGCGGCAAGCCGACGTGGCTGCTGGTTTCACGAGTGTCAATTGGAAGTAGCGATATCTAAGTTTCGGGCGAAACTTAGAGAACAGTGACTTCCTTAGAGGGGCCAAAATTTTGGGGCGCATGAGCGGCACCTATAGTAGAATGCAGTGTTCCATTGTAAAAAAAAAAAAAAATTCATGTAACAAAATAGAGTGCTGAGTGTTACGTCTTTGTTAAATCAAGGTTCAACAAAAATCAAGCGCTGGAAATCAGCGCTGGACGCACATGCAACTCTTACTCCACACAGAAAACATTTGAGAAAACATTTTTTTTAAATACTTTGTACATTTGTATAAATCCCTACCTGCGGATATTCCTCTGGTTTAGCCTAATTATGTGCTGCCTACTTAACTTACTGACGCAGCATACGTATCATTGCGAAATTTATAATTTTTTGCTTTTAGAAAAAGCATAGAGTTATTGAATTTTGCGAACAGAAAAAAAAATTGCAACTTCCAATATAGCGCGCTTCCTAGGCTATTAAATAGCTACAATGTTCAAGGAATGTACTGTTTCCATGTTTACTCATGCAGTAAGATGCACTGCTCGTACACCTTGTAATAAAAAGCATATGCATCGACACATAGCAGCTGATATTCTTGCTTATTTTCTCATCACAGAGGTAGATGGGGCACATGAACCAATATGCTCACACAAATCAACGTGACCAACTACTGCGGAGACATGGCAACGAATTCTTTGTTTACCTTGTACACCACAAGTGCGAGGTTTGCGCAATAATTTGACTTCATGAAACCCTATTTATACTACAGGCTTTACGGCAATGCTTGCATGCAGTGCGGTGAAGCGCTCGACAAAACTGCACATATTATATGATTTGTTTGATATTAACTCGAGATGCAAACGTTTGTGCAGGCAGGCAAGCAATGTTTCCATTCACGCAGCGCACCAAAATAGCGAGGTATATGCATTCATCTGGTTTCATGACATCGTACTTTTGCCACTAGCTTTACGGCAGTGCTTGTGTATAGTGCTGCGAAGCACGACGGAACTGCACGTTGTTATACGGTGTGCTTGAAATCCACTCGAGATGCAAACGTTTGTGCAGGCAGGAAACGAATAATTTAATTCACGTAGCACAACACGAGAGCGCGCTCTATGCAGTCCTTTGATTGAATAAAACTCTATTTCTGCCACAGGCTTCACAGCAATGCTTGTGTAGAGGGCTGTGAAGCTCGACGCAGCTGTAACAACATCCCACAGTACACCTGATTTTTACCGAGTTTGTTTTAAAGGGTCCCTCACAGGCTACATAACAAATTTTGGTTATACACTGAAAGTTGTTACGTGCCCTCTAAGAAGTGTTCTACCGCAAGCATTTTTCAAATTGGTTCATTAACAGCAGATAGAGAATGATTGAAGTGCCGCGAACGCATGATTTCAGGAGGCGAGCGTCGCCGCCTATATAAACACTCTCTCGACATTCCCCGTTTCGCCTGTGTAAGCAAATTTCCTTCACTGCGTTCTCCCATACCGGAGCCGAGGGGTCGCGGCGGGTATACCCTGCCGTCTTCTTTTTTTCACCGTCACCGGCACACTTCCGGTGACGGTGTCGCGCGAGCTGTTGCGCTTGTCTCGTTTCCTGTGGCGGACGATAATGCGCGCTCTACACGAGAACACGTGATTAGCGGTATAAGTCAGTGCCCCAGCACTGAGGCAAACGCGAGAGGATAAAAGAGCATTCATGATCGCAATGCTGGAACACATGTAGACAATGACGTATAGTTTCGTTCTCTGCGCGCGTGCAAACGTCGGGAAAAGGAGACGAAACGGAAATTCATGTCTCTTGTTACAGTGCGAAGTAAAACAAAAGCACCCAGACATTCGGGTTGTATTTTTCATTATTTCTCTAAACTTTAATTAGTTCACTGCAGCAACAGATTCAACAAATAACTGATGCTGCCTTGAATCTAAGTCACGTGTCACTCTGAGTGCCATCACAGCACAGCCTGTGCTCCTTTGCAGCAGCAAAGTTACGGGCATTCATCTGCTTGCTGCTGCAATAACATTATGACACTTTAACTCAGAGGTACGATTTTTGTTGTGTGAGATTATAGATAGCCAGTAGACTACTTGTCTGATGTTAAATGCTATGACCCACTGGCAATCCACGATGCACTCAACGAAAACGTTTTTATGCTGTGTGTGGCGTGACTCACCAGTGACCCACACGCAAGAATTCTCGCTCTTGTGTTGCCATCTGAGGTTTGAAATTGCAACTAATATATATTTTTATTGCATTGGACATGGGGTGGCATGTTTGTTTCGGAGAGTGGAGTGGCGGTGCATTTCTCAGTTGGGTTTCTTGCAAACTTTCGCAGCAGTCTTTGAAGTACGTGCCATTGGAATAAGTACCTACATTTTTCTTGCTACTCCCAAACTTTTCAGCGTGTCTAATAGATAGATCCTCATGCCCCTTACGGATGAAAAAAAAAAGCACAATGCAGAGGAAACAAATAAACTTAGTTTTGGGCCAGAAGAATGCACCAGCAACTTCGCGATCACCAGCAGATGAGTCAAGTGCTTCAGTGTCAGATGTTCAGCAGTGGACAGCGAAATCAGTGACAAAGATAGCGTTTACGAACCATCACAGACCTCAGCCAGCATGTCGAATGGAGAGTCAGACCTGACTGATGATTCTGAGGTGAATGATTCAAGATACAATGCTCTCATTTCTCTCAGCCCAGCTCTAGAGAAATGGACACCGGCAACAACCACTTCGCCTAGTGTGACACCACACGTAGTCTAGGCCGCCCACTATTATTCAGTTGCCATCTAGCCGTTATGCCCCATCTTTATGTTCACTGTTTATTACAGATGACATTTGGCAAATGATGGTCAATGAAACAAACAGGTTCACACAAGTGTTGAAGTCAACTACTCCTAAATCTAAATCACGCTTGAAAAATTGGACGGAAACCAATGCCAAAGAAATTAAAGCATTTATTCGAATACTGATTTGTATTGGTCTCCTCCGTCTTCCTACTCCCAAATCTAAATCAAAGTTGAAAAATTGGATGGAAACCAATCTCCAACAAACGAAAGCATT